>NC_136500.1:71323721-71368721 GCF_053919585.1 Euprymna scolopes | reverse complement strand
TATATTACTAGTAGGGAGACCCCAACGTTACCCGATATTAAATGAAGATCACCGAATGTTCCACACTTTACATACTGTTGTCAACTAAATCGGTGAAATTGCCTATTCTTTAATTAAATCGATTGTCGGAGACCCACCACAATGATCAGGGAGGAAGTTTCACACGTTTCCCTATAGTGACTTAGTTCATAATAAATCGTAGTCTACATTGCACTGTCGAGAACATACTGTAAATTTCATAAAATCGTTTTTATATAATGACTTGAATTTAAGTTTAAAATACAAAAGTCAAGTATCATGGTTCAATGGTGCTCTAATCAGAGATATTCATTTCAAACGCACCCCTGTCTTATCAAGAAACATACTGTTGATTTTATACCTTTCTGCTTGTGTGGTGATAAAACCTCTCAAGTGCAGTTGTGATGTTAGGTTGTATAACGGTGTTAACTTGAATCAAAATTGGACTATTCTGTTTTTAATGGGATTGTTTCGATTATCGGTAATTATCGGAGGCATTCCAATACACAACCTATCAAGAGTAAAAAGTGGATCTGGGGTTTACTTTCTGCAGCCTCATAACTCTCTCTTCCCTTAAAGTTGGTCAACATATTCCGTGAGTGATGTTTCTGACAAAAAGCGAAGAATCGCTGTTTTCTTATCGTTGGCAAGTTTTTGACCTTGAAATAGCATTTCTTTTTTAGTTCCTTACATCAAGTGAGTTCATGTCTTGTCTGGAGCGATTTCCATAAAAAAAAAACACTCCCAGATGCATAAAGTATATTTGTCTGAAATTTCAAGAAAATCGGCCCAGTCGTTTTAACGTCCATAGAGAACGAACTCGTATGCACAGAGACACAGACACAACGTGCTTTTATATACTATCAGTGCGACCCGACGTTGCCAGGGGTTGAATGATGATCAACGAATGTTTCACACTCCCATATTTTATTGTCATCGAAATCGGTGAAATCGACCATTTTTCAATCAAATCGATTGTCTGCTCTAGTTGGGAACCCACGGTGATACACTGGATGGGAACTTCACATACCTCTTCACTTTGACTTAGTTCACAATACATTTTAGTCTACATTGCACTGTAGAGAACCTAGTGTTGATTTTATGAAATAATTTTTTATATATAATGGTTTGAATTAAAGTTTAACATGAAAAAGTCAAGTATCATGCTTGAATTGTGCTCTAAATAGAAACATTGATTTTGAATGCATCCCTGTCATATCAAATAATCTACTGTTGATTTTATATGTCGGTTCTTTTTGCTTGTGTGGTAATAAAACTTCACAATTGCAATTGTGATGTTAGGCTATATAAGGTGTTAACTTTGGTCGAAATCACCTGTTCTTGTGTATCCTCAAGCTAATTCTCTTATCGACACTTATCGAAGACATTCCGATACAAAACCTATCTAAGAACAATGTCAGACACATAAAGTAATTTGTTGTGAAATTTCATAAAATCGACCCAGCAGTTTTCAAGTCCATGGAGAACTCATTAACACACAAAAATCCTTATATATATATATATATATATATATATATATATATATATATATATAGCTAAAATTGCTTCCTTGTTTATGAACATTTCATCAATAGTGAAACAGGTTTGATTAAGATGAAATCGACAATTGCTATTGATCGCGTAATTGAATTGTTCAATTCTTCTGACATTTCTAAGATGAAAAACTAAAAAAATATATTTACAAACCAAGTAATTTCGATTGAAATGTGAAGAAACCGTTAAAATCCATAACAGTTCGAATCGTATGCTGGGAAGCAAAGGGGAGATTGAGTTTGAGAAATAACAAGTTTAAATGACAGATTGTATGTGAGAGGGTAAGATTGTGGATCTGTGTAAGTGTGTGTGTGTGTACGCGCGAACGAGAGAGAGAGAGGTATATGGAGAGAATATGCTTGTGCGTATGTTAGAGAAACAAAGAGAAAAATAGGAAGTGTGTGTGTGTGTGCGCATGTTATAGAGATAGTGTGTGTGTTTGCAGGTGTGAGAAAGATAGAGAGTGTGTACGTATGTTAGAGAGATAGAGCGTGTGTGTTAGAGAAATAGAGAAGATGTGCGCACGAGAGAGAGAAAGAGAGAACGTAGGTGTATGCTAGACAGAGGAAGAGAGAGAGTGTGTCTGGTAGATAGTGAGAGAGAGAGTGAGAGCGTGTGTGTGTGTGTGTGTGTGTGTGTGTGTGCTAGAGAGAGAGTGTGTGTGTGTGTGTGTGTGTGTGTGTTTGTATGCATACTAGATGGAGAGTTAAAATGTGTGTGAGTATTGAAAAAATGCATGTATAGGGTGAGGAAAAATACAATACTATGAGATAGTTTGTGCAAAACTGAAATGAGAGAGAGAGAGAGAGAGAGAGAGAGAGAGAGAGAGAGAGAGACAGACAGACAGAGAGAGAGAATGCGTGTGTGTCAGAGAGAGAATGAATGAATAGACGAGCGTCTGGCAAAAGGGAATGATAGACAAAAAGGGTCAGATAGGATTAGAAGTAGGGTTCATGCCCAGAATTCCCCCTATATTAATAAACAAATAACAGAAAAATTCTGTCTGATGTACGTATCAATAACGAAACGAAAATATCATCTTCCAAAAATCACGCAAATAGTTTTATTTAAAAACAAAAAAAAAATCATTTCTAAGCGATTAACGGAAATGCATAAGCATTAAACATAAATCTTGCAAATTTTAATTATTGAGTTATCCCCCTTTGTACCTTTTCGAAATAGCAGACAAGACAGATAACATAGCACAGACGACTATATACAAATACAGAGCCGTGAGCGAAATGACATCACAGTAAGTAAAACGAAGACTATAAAAAGAAGAGAGCATGTTCGAGAAGACGATCAAGTGAGAGATGTAGATGACATTCGAGATCACGAGAGACGTCACAGCCGTAATAAGTCGTGTGGCAGGAGCCTGACAAAATAAATGCTGTTGTACAAAAAATAAAAGCGAGTTGAAGTACTTTTCTATTCTTTGTCCTCCTTGCGACTGATCCTACAACGTGGTGTACAACGTGACAGACAGTTGCTCTTCTGTTACTCATAATAAAATATTTTCTTGCTTAAGAATAAAACTGTGATCCATTAAAGTGATTTTTGGAATATGATGTTTGCATTTTGTCATAAAGATTTTTCTTTATTTTTGATTTTTCATACATAGGGAATTTTAGACAAGAATCAAAGTTTATTGTTTAATTAAAGTGGAAGGGTTCTATTATTATTATTATTATTTTTTTTTTGATAAAAAAGGAAAATTAGGTGAGGTCAATTAAAAAAACAAACGAAAAATGAAGCAATTCCACCTAAAAAAACACACACACACACACACATACGCACACACAAAATTGCAAAAATGCAAATGGCTGATTAATAAAACGGATAAACTATGAGATTAAAATCACAAAAGATAAAATGAATTTAAATCAGGAAAGTGAGGATTAAAAAAATAAAAGCTCCAAAAGAGAAAATTGAAGTAGGATTAACGAATTAATCAAAGTTTATGCATAATTACCATTCCATCTTTGTTGTCTAAAACAAAGTCTACAAGTGTGGTGATTCCAGCTTATCCATTTCATCGGACAATATCAGCTGATTTACTCGTACTAGTGATGGGACGATTCCAATATTTTTTCAATTCCAATACAAATCCCGTTGCGTACTAAATTCCCAATTTCGATCAAATTTCCGAGTCCGATTCTTTAACAATCTATAAATATTTAACCACAAAGTTATTTTTTCCTCGATTACTGTAAAAACACATTATAAATGTGCATATGTCTTTCAAATGTAAAAATACAGTTGTGGAAGATGATTTATACATTTTAGCTTTACGTGTAGTTTAAAACCAATAAATATTTATTATTAAATTCCGTCTGTGTTTGTTTACACTATCTCATCAGCTGATATTTAGGATTGACGCTGAATGCTCTGGAAAAGTCACTTCTGATTAATGTTTAGCTTAAAAATATGCAAACGATTTGTGGTGATTTTAAATGGTACCGCTTCTTTTATCGTAAATTGAACTCATTAATAAGAAAAGATGTACACCCGGGCTTGAACAGGGCGGCACTCAATCTGTAGTCGAATGCTCTACGACTGAGCTATATCTCAAAATGTCAATAATTTTTTTTTTGGGGGGGGGGTTAAGAAGAAATTATTTGCTAAGATTTTCTTATCTCCCTTGCCAGTTAAATACATAAAAAAAATCCCCTGTAAAAATTCTAAATTTTTATCTATTAGAAAAAAACTATTTTTAAGATCGAATTTTTTTCAATTTTCGATACTTATCGGATAAATTTGCATACAAAACATACCTAAGAACACTGCCAGACATATAAATTACCTTTGTGACAAATTAGCAAAAGATAAGCTTAGCCATTCTGGAACCTAAAAGGAAGGAACTCACACACACGCACACACACGTACACACAAAGTGACTTTTATATAACAGAGATTAAGAAGGAGAACAAGAATAAAAGCTAAAAGCTTTTGACCAGTCTGCTCGTCTGAAGATGCCTTATTGTCTCTAGGGTTGAAATAAATTTATAATGAGATATGGCTAACTGGACTTTTTGGTTGTTTTTTTTCTTATAACTTTTATATACAAGGTGGAATGATAAATTTGTCGCCCTAAAGAAAACAACACTACGGCTTTATTTTAAAACTTTTATTGAAAAAATCAATTCCGGTAACTTGATTATGTAGTAGAGCTTACATCTATTCAATGGAAGCCTCAATCACCGCCTCGATACGAGTCCAGAACTGCGTGCATGCCTTTTCCACAAGCACTGTAGGAGCTCAACAAATACTCAGCGGATGGCAGTGATCAGGCTGGCTTTAGTGTTGTGGGAGGTCATGTTCGTGATGTTCTTGACATATGATCGAATAAAGTAGTCTAGCAGTTTCAGGTCAGAGGAAGGGGGGCAGTGAGAGAGGGGTACAACGTTGTAGCCCTCCTTCTGAACCCACACCTGGATCTCTTTGAACTTGTGCGCTGGTGCCGATTCTGCTGCCACACCCAGGGTCTGCCAGCGCCACCTGATTGGACCATGGGATCACCACACTCTTCAAGACATCCAGGTACACTTTGGTGTTGACTTTCAAGTCGACTTTTAAGATGTGAGGTGGCATGATGTGGCCTTCACTTGAAACTACACTAAAGACCATAGCTGTGACTGTGTCCTCAACTGTTAAACCATCCAGATCTTGAGGGTGCTGGCAATGGTCCTGTTGTCAATACTTGGATGGGTAGAGTTGTACAGTGGAACATCTCCAATCTCACGTGTTGAACATTGTGTCACTTTCAGACACGATATAAGGCTCCTATCGCTTTTGGCATTTGCACACAACTGGCCGACTAGTAGATGGTCTGTAACAAAAAATGAAAATCGGTTTTCATCAAAGGGAAATGGAATCATGTCGTCTTTTCGAGGGCGACAATTTAATCGTTCCACCCTGTATATGAACATACTGAAATAGATAGAAAATGCATCCACTAAGATACATTTTTATCGTTACGATGTATTAATTTTGCCAATGTAAATAACTGTCTGGTATTGTCTCGTTGACATGCTGTAAGTAGTCAGCTCAATCGATAGTGGCGGTAGCAGTCGGCATAAAGATGTTAACCTTCTTCTTTTTCTAGGAGAAGCAATTAAAACGAACAGCAATACTTCCATCATTTACTCTAGGCTGCATCTACCTGATTAATTTAATTTTCTTTTCACAGCAATTTAGATCATCTGCACTCATAGGAGTGGTGGAAGCACCTCAAAACAAATATCCGTTTGCTTTTATGTCGAACAACCATATCATTTCCTATCATGACGCAACATGTATGCGTTAGCCTTAACTCTAACTTCTTTCTAGTGGAAACCCCCCTTTCCTACTAAATTAACTTTAGATAGGAAATTCCGTTTTTAATAAACCCATGATTGAAATCTCACAGCTACGAAAAGACATGTTCATATCACGAAAAAAAAAAAAAAAAAAAAAAGAAAATAAAGTGAACAAATTGTTAGATTAAACTTCTGACATGGTGAAAATTATTGGATATGATATCAAAAACTGATACACATAAGCAATTTGTATTTCGGCACATGATCAAAATGAACAACAACATAACTTCATTATTTTGCTCTGGGCCGCGTTAGTATAATTTATTTGTTTTTCTTTTATAGCAAGTTAATCTTGCATCATCTTCCCCCATATGAGTAGGAAGGAGAACATTGATAAAAAGATGCCTGATAAAAGTTAAAAAAAAAAAAAAAAGTGGGGACATAGAGATTGTGCTTGATTAAAAAGAACAACACTAACTCCATTATTTTTCTCTGGGCTGCTTAAACTTGATTTATCTGCTTTTCTCTTAGAACAAGATCATGTCTATATGATTGCATCATCTTCTTTTGTAGGGGTGGTGGAAGAGCCCTCAAAAAGATGCCTGACAAATATAAAGTGTGTGTGGAGGGGGAGCATCTGAGTAGTAGTTTGTGTAATTATAACTGCTTGAGATAATTAAGCTATACCTTCTGATTATCTATATATGTGGCCTAATTTTAGGCAAACAAGCTATAGCTTAGGTACACATTACCTGCAAAAAATGCCAAAATAATCCAGATTTCGTCAAAAAAAAAAAAAAAAATACATCTACGTCTTACAGATTCTTGTTCTATCAAAGAGAAGAAACATTTAATATTTAGCAGTGATGGAATGAGGCCAATATTTTCTGTTTCCGATACAATTACCGATTCCGATTCTTTATAAACTTCTAATTATTTAACTATAGAGTTGTTATTTTTTCCACTGGTTACCGTAAAAACAAATGTAAAAATACACTTGTGGTGTATAGTCTTTAGAATTGAGTTTTACTATTCTCGTTTAAAATCAATGAATATTTAAACAAAATCACATTAAAAAGAAGGCAATTAAAAGAATCGTTTTGGACAACGGAAAAGAGGCACAAATTCTACCGATTCTGAACCACAGAAATGTTACAATTCTGATCCACAGAAATGTTCCAATTTTTCAGATTCCCAATCCCGATTAACCATCCCAGCACTAGTAATTATGTGAACGCTTGGGAATACTATATGCCACAAACTTGGAAATAGAATTTATTAGCCTAGATTGATAGTTAACTTAAGTTGAAGTAAGTTAACCATAGTTGAGGGAAGCCCAAATGTTCCCTTTTTATTTCCTACAACATTAATCTGTAGACAAAAATGTTACTTTTTTCCTTTGGATTAGTCCAATTGCCTTTGATGATAATACGGAGTGTTCAGCAAAGAAGCATCAAACACAAATTCTCTTTAGTCTTTGGTATGATATGATCAAGAACTGAACCCCTGGTCCCTTGGCCCTTTTGTGAACACTAAACATTATATCAAATGACCAACTATTAATGAAAAACATTGATTTAACCCCTTAAGTCCATAAGCGCACAACTACGTCAGCAAACCTCATAAACTGACAGTCGGGGAACACATGAATGCACACGCAATTGGGTAACCCTCTGTTTCGAAACACCCGCCATGTTATTAACGAGAAAAGCTGGCTACCAAGTAAACAAACGCTGTTGCACATTGATTTCAGAAACAATTGATATCTGTTGAAGAAACTTAGCATTCAACAGTGTTATGTGAACTTTTGCTCTCACAATGGAAGCATTGGTACCGATGTCTGTCTCTCCATTGATTATTTTAGAGAGGTATGGGTAACAGTCTCTTCTCAATATCTGCTTACCCAGCTTGTGTGCACTGGAGAATGAATTATGATTAATCATTATATATATATATATATATATATATATATATATATATATATATATATTACAGGAGTACGAAAATTAAAAAATAAAGTCAACAACTCTATCACTAAATATTTAAACGGTTTAAAAGAACCAGAATCGGTAATTTTATCAGAAGCGGGATAAATATTGGAATCATCCCATCACTAATATATGTGTGTCATCCACAGACTGTTTTGCTGTATAACAGCTCTTCACTGTGACTAGACAAACACCCATCCCAAGCCAGGGATAGAACCAACAATCATAGAATTGATAGTGAGTAGCTCTATCCAATGGGCCAATACCTCCAGCATTGAAAGATTAACCATTCAAAATTAAATGTGCTGGGTATTTACTTATAAAAATAGTAGTTGTCTGTGTGTATTCCAAAACTACTAACCAAAGACCCACAAAGATTATATTTTCTAGATCAGTGTTCTTGTTTTACACAGAAATCACCACTTATCAAGGCCCGGAAGCCACTCAAGGATAAGGGTTAATCGGTATACGTTAGTCAATATGATTATAGCATAGTAAACATAAGTAGTGGAAATTTTGTAGGTTGGATTGGGGCGGTTCATCAAGAACTTGTTTACGTTGGACTTGAAGACAATCAGATTGCAGTCAGCTGGAAAGCAGGCAAACGGAAGAGAGTTCCACAGGCATGCAGTTCTAAGGAAGAAGCTTTGTTCATGGAATCTACATTTAGGTTTAGACACAGATAAAGAGTGGGAATTTATTGATAGTGGTTTTAACTAGACAAGTTTTTTTCGTGAAAGTTTGGTGAGGGGAGACCATAGATTGAAGCTCAGACAAGAACCTGCCATGAAAATAACGATAAAGCAGAGACAGGCTCGCAACGTCTCTTCTGGTGGAAAGAGTTTGCAGAAAAAGAAAAGGGAATCCCTCACTAAGCTACGAAGTCAATTTTAAACTTTATCAAGACAGGATAAGCTGCTTCTAGCAGCTCCTGCCCAGATGTGGCAACAATACTCCGTCGTTGGCCGAGCCTGGCTTTTATATAGGTAGAGAATTGTGTAAAGAGTGTGATGTCAACTGGTGCGGTAGAAGGATCCTACCATTTTCCCGGCGACCTTTGCAATGGATTTGATATACGTGTTCCATTTCAGATTGTGAATAAAGGTCAAGCCCAGAAGCTTATCAAAACATGGAGCCTCCCGAAGACTAGAGCCATTCATTTCAATTGATGCCAGTTGGGCATCAGAGCATTGATGATGTAAAGATAGAAGCTTGGTTTTATATGCATTAAAAGTAACCAGTCACCTCTTTCCCCATTGTACCACGTGCTCAAGATCAGAGGAGAGATAATCAGAGAGAATGTATAATATCTAAACATAAAACAAAATTATTCTTTGTGTCAATTGGACCAGGTTTTGTCTGGTGAGAGGAGGGGGATAGTAAGTTTTTCAGCTATTTCTAATGTCATCTACTATAAAGGAGAGGTGAAAGAGGAATGGGGAAGCAAGATGATGGAGAGACGAATCGAGCTTCTCTTTTACTTTTTTATGGTCCCAAACAACACTGGGTAACCCTGCTAGTTTACTTATGATTGATGGTAATCTACGACTAACAGTCAACAAATACTCCAGACACAAACTTTGGAAACGTTTTAAAGATTCTGCAAAATACAACCTTCAATGTTACAATTCTTTTGGCATCAGGCTGCGAGCACTTGAAATCGATCAGGATGGACGAAAATTGTTTTTCATCATTGTAGCGCCTTTGAACAGGAAAGAGTTGGAAACAAGCACTAAGCAAACAGCATGCGAAATCAATGAGAGATGATTTACATCCGGGGCACGTTTATAGAAACAGTGGTTAAGTTCTTTTATCCAGAGCCGGACCTTTCAGTGCTACAGTCTAGTCCAGAGTTTCCCAACCTTTTTCGGCAAACGATCCCCTAGAACACTCGGATACCTACTACCGCCTTTCCCTACATGAATTAGTACATAATAATGTTAGTAGTAGTAGTAGTAGTAGTAGTAGGAGGAGGAGGAGGAGGAGGAGTAGGAGGAGTACATAATTTAAGTGAAAATAAATAGTTTTGTCAACATTAGGATATGTGATTCTTGAATTAATTTTTCCAATTAAAATAAGCATGGTGCAGTCAATTTCCACAAAGAAAATGAATTGAAAATCCCAAAGAAAATGGATTGTGAATCCCAAAGAAAATGGATTGTGAATCCCAAAGAAAATGGATTGAGAAAACTTATTAATGTTACTAGTTTCTGAATCTTGTTTAAAATGTGAAATTAAGTTAGGATTAGGTCAGTATTCATGTCTCTAAGTTGAGATAAATGAAGGTATTTATTTCCCTCCCATAATAGGAAGATGTGACAAAAGGGACAAAAAGTGGGATTCAAGAGCCAGTACGCTAGAGGAAGAAAACTCTAGCCTACAAAAAATACCTGGGCAGTTCTAGCGGCATTCCCTGGTAGGGGCTCCTGAGGTGATTAGTAATAAAGTAACCCTTTCTCAAAGAGAAAAGGCAAAGCATGAGAGGGTGAAACCCCTAGAACTGTACAGGACTAGTAACATAATGCAGTCAACCAGGAAATGGCCATGTTAACAATGGCCTAGACTCTGCTGGCTTTGATGTCGAACTTGTATAACAAACGCAACTATGGAATGCATCTCGGAATATTGGACAGTAAACTCTCTAAGTTTATATGGATGCAGAATTATATAGGAAACGGTCATTTTATGCAGATACTCCATGACATGAATGGATTCCATCCTTTGGAATAAGTAATAATACCTTGTGTTTTTTTTTTTTTTTTTACTTAACGAGCCCTTCTACAAAATAGTAAATACGACTTTATTATATTTCCTTTTTTAGCCTTTCATATTCTGAAAATATAAACGTTATTTTTATTTGTACAAGACAAAATAAAAGAAGATAGTTTTGTTTTTTTTCAAAGTTCATTTTTATGTACATAATTCCAGTTCCGTTTTTTGCTTATTGGTAAGATTGTTCAATGAATTCTGCTTGTGAGAAAGATCTTGTTACTCGAAATGGCTGGGTAAGAAAATCCCTTATTGGGGAGATTAGGTAGACAAGTAATACGATAGCAAAATAAACGTAGCCTAAGACAGAAAGACAGATAATGTTATAATAGAAATGTTATGTCTGTCAGTAACCAAAGCTATGTCACATTTCAAATCTAAAACTCCAAGAATGATTGCTTATCTTTATCAGTCTAGCTCATTTGGAATGATGGTTAGAATAAGTTGTGAACTAATACTATATATATATATATATATATATATATATATATATATATATATATATATATATATAAGAGCAAATGGTTAATAAAACATGTTAAAAACACTTTGAAAAAGAGTTAAAAACTTGAAAAGGAAACACTAAATAAGTGGATAGTCCTTAATCCACGGAGTTTCGAAGAAATACTTTCCTTCTCATCAGAGAGTAGGAATTAGCAAAATGCGAGATCGGATTTTGCTCGCAAAAGTATTTGATGAAACTGCAAGTAAGTCAAAGATCTTACTTGGTAACAAAAAGTGAAGCAGAGGTAATAATATAATGATTTATAAATATTAATTCTTTAATATTTATAATATATTTTAGTTTTACCATCTTGAATCATTTTGGTAAATTGAATTGTAATTTTTATTATCCATCCATAGCCCTTGAGCGGCATAGGCCATCCATCTACAACATTTTGTAGATCTTTTTGTAGTGAGGAGATCTTTTTACAGGGTGAGGGTGCTGGCCCCACACCCAACCTTCCCAGAAGGTACATATGGCGCCCAAATGGTTACCCATCTGATACTGGCCAGGCTCAACGTTGCTTAACTTCAGTGATCTGGTTAGAACTGGTGTGTCAACGTGATTATGCCATACTATATATATATATATATATATATATATATATATATATATATATATATATATATATATATATATATATAAAACTAGAACTTCACTTCTCCATGATCTGATCGTTTTTCTGGAAGCTATAATTCTGTTTTCTTATGGATTACCAATAGATTTTCAATGGACTCATTTCGGATTTATCCTGTTTACCATATCCTTTTTCTCCCTTCTTCCTGTTTCTTGCTTTCTTAAACTCATTGAAGCCTTATAAACTGTCACTATCTTTTAGATAACTTTTTGGATGCAAGTATGATTAATTTCATATTTGTAGTTTTTGCAAACCTTTTTCCACTGATGAGAAGAATTGCATCCTTCGAAACTCCATGGAATAAGGTTTTTCTTGTTTATTCGTACTCCTTGTCAGTTAATATTTTTTATACCTTCCTTACAAGTTTATAATGTTTTTTTTTTTATTTTTAAATTTGAATAAATTTTCAATAACAAGATTTTTATTTCATATATCTCAGACCGGGGTTCAATATTTGCTTGTCATACCAACAACCAAAAAAGAAAAAAGAAAAAAGGTACTTGATTTGATGCTCTCAGGAAGAAAATAGTTTTGTCTCACATTCGCATAGGACACACACAAATAACCCACCCCTTCCTTCTGACAAATGAAGATCCCCAGAATGCAAGAACACTTTATGGTGAAGTCGAAAATTGAACTCTTCTTGTCATTGGGCACTTTTAAACTCATTACTCTTGTGCCTATATGTTAGACGGCTTCAAGAAATATGACTTCTAAAGTAGTCTATCTCTGGCCAGGTCTTTCTCCACGTCTAGTTTTATCACTTCCTCCCATGTTTTCTTTAGCCTTTCCCTGTGAATATAACCTATTACCTCAATACCTCTACATCTAATAACCTAAGAACTCATCTATTCTTTCAGTGTGACCATACCATCGAAGTCTCCTCTTCTGCGCACATCTCAATATACTGTCCAAATTTAATGTTTCTCTGAGGTCATCAGAACTATGTTTGTCTTTAAGATTCTTTAAATATTTATTCTAATATCATTTGTCTCCATACCTGTCCTCAACCCCCACTGACCAGGTTTCACTTACATATATGATCGCACTGCGTATACATGTTGATAGACTCTTTTCTTGATAATGCTTTGCTGGTTAGTAGTGGCAAAAATTCTCAGAACTTACTCCATCTACTCCAAATTCTTGCAAGCACATTAGCACCTGCTCCACCCTTTGTTTCAATAGTATAATAAAGATAACATTTCTCAACAAACTCAATAGCTGCTCCATCTAGATATATCCGTACTTCTTCCATATCTCAGTCTTAATTTATTTCTAGTGTCTTACACTATCTGCAAACAAATTGGTGCAGTGCGATAAACTTGAATGCCTACTAGACACTATCCTCGAGTGTCTAAGGTCTCTTTGTGGAGAGGTTTGTCAGGACAACCTGGCATGAGGATAATTTCCCCTAGAAGTAAACCCTGTCCAAATATTCAAAATCACATAGTATTCATGGCTCAAATAAGATCTCTTTGATATTGCGAACCAACACTGACTTATACGAGGAATGGTGAACCACTTTTTAGGGTTTTTTTTTTTTAGTCCATTTTCACGTCAAACAATGCACAGTGTTACTTTTATGTAAGGGACTACTATCAGGGACAGTAGTTGCAGGGATACTATGTAGGGAGTTGAGCAGCAAGATGCCTATTCACATTACATTTGAACTTCTGCATGTCAGTACAGACGGGAAAACATGAACCCGGAAAGAAATTCTAGATTCTAGCAGTTCTGGAGAAGAAACTATTAGAGTAGAAGGCTTTCTTATATCTAGGGATCTCCACTGTGTAGGGGTGAAAATTAGCTGCTTGTCAAGTTTGTCGGAGGGTATTTACATCAAGGGGGTAGAAGGGCTCGTAGTTCGTCAGAGCATCCACCATTAAAATACTTGTAAAACAGAGAGAGGGATGCAACATTTCATCAATGGGACAGTAGTTGAAGTTTGAATGACAGTTCAGGACCTATCAGGCTGGTGACTCTCTTTTGAATCCTGTTCAGGAGCGAGAGCCTAGTAGCAGGTGCACCAGCCCATATGTGACAACAATACTCCAGATATGGGCGAATAGTGGCCTTGTAGAGGTACAGGATACTTTCTGGCGTAAGTAACTTTCTAGCACAGTAGAGAGAGAGCTTCAAAAGATGCTACCTCAAGTAACAACATAAAGTTGAATATTCCACAAGACAGGATAAATTCTTGTCCTAGAATCCAGTAAGATCAAGAGACGAAGAAGAAAGATATACTATAACATAGTAAAACGATCGATTGGGGAATGGAAAATTATGTTCTCAACTTTTTTACTAATTCAGTGTTTGAGAGTTAAAGAATGTTAATGAAGTATTTGAATATCTAGGTGTCTCATATAGAGTTCATCTGTTAACCCCAGGTAGTGTGACCCCTTCATTTCTGAGAACTTTGATTAAATTAAAAAAAAACCCAGAGATAATTGGAAATAAGTCATACATCATCCACTATGAGTATGCGATTCTTACATAGTGATATGGGACAGGGAGAAAGAAGCAACCCTAGTAGAAGTTTTCCCAATGATGCTGGGTTAAACAGAACTGAGAAGGAAAAGATAAGGAAATACCAAGGTCTTATGACGTCTCTGAATTTTTGAGATGAGGATTATTCATATTATTTGGATTCACTGGACTACTGTTCTCATCTTGAGTGTGATTTACACGATGTAACCTCCGACCTTCTTCGGGTGTATCCTGTCGAACTCGGGAATGTTTCTGTCGAAATTCCAGAGTTCGACAAAAACGTTCCTGAGTTCCGCAAGATACACCTGTAGAAGGTCGGAGGTTACATCGACCAAAACGTTGTGAAAATCTCACTCAAGATGAGAACGGTATTCCGATGAATCCAAATAATACGAATAATCAAGGTCTTACGCATGACATGAAAAGAAACTGAAATCATAGGAAGATCTTCCTCATTCCAGTAATTATAGGAGCACTCAGACCCATAAAAAAGAATTTAAAAATCTATCTAGCAAATATACCCGGTGAACCAAGTGCAAGTGAGATACAAATAATTGTGCTTAAAAAGACGGTTAGAATATTAAAAAGCTCCCTCGGTTAGAATGTATGAGATAGTAAAGGAATGTCTGGCATCTGATAGGATGCCCCATCCTCAGCTAGAACAAAAAAAAAATATTATGTTGGAGTCATACTGTTACATTAATAATGAACATTTTTTCTATTAACAGGTTTTTATTATGATCTGTTTGCTCTTTTGTATATATTTTATTGTCTTCAGTTCGATTTTCATAATATAGCCATTATTTTTTCTGTCAATTGATCCTAATAACAATAACAAAATCTAAATATTTTCCATCTATTCTGGCATAAGAGACTGTGATTACTTCCGTTGGATGAGCATCCAGTGAATTGATTTTGGCAGTTTGTTGATAAGTTCTTATTCTTCTCCTGGAAATGTTCTTGGAGTTTTTAATCTTTCTTAAGTATTTCTTCATATTTTCGTAATTTTTTAGATGGGGATTGTTATTTTGTATTATTCAGACTACTGTTCTCATCTTGGTTGGTTGATTTTGTTTAACGGTATATCAAATATTTTCGGTTTATTTAATGCCAAATCCAATTATTTGGAGAAAAAGGTTTTATGCTTTAAGTTCTTTATATCTTTAAATATTTATTCATGGAGTTTGGTTTGGTTGTTTTGCTTTGCAGTATATAAATCCTTTTCAGGTTATTTAATACCGAATTCAGTAATTTTGGAAAAAAGTTTTATGCTTCAAGTTCTTTATATCTTCAAATATTTATTCGTGGTGTTTGGTTTGATTGTTTTGTAGAAGTAAAGTTGTTGTTCTGTTTTTTGACTTTGCAGAACATGATTGAGTTTTGCAAAGGGGGGAAAATATCAATAACATCAGTGTTTGGTTAATTTTTGGTTAAAAAGCAAGTGTTTTCATCTTTGATTTTATTCTTGTAATGTTTCAGCTGACATAACCTCTGACCTTCTTCAAGCACATCTTGTGGAACTTGGAAATCTGTATGGAATTTCATGACTTGGGCGTTATTTTCACAATGTTTCGGTCGATATAACCTACGACCATTTTAGGCATATCTTGATAATAGCTTTTATTGGTGAATAGTGGAAAAAATCCTTTTTTTTTTTCTTTGAATAAACCATAATCATTAGAATTCAAAATGTGTAAGCATGTCGAGTCAATTTCCATTTTTGTATTAATTCAATTTGATAGATTTCTGAATTTTTGGAATGGAGATTAATAATGTGTATTATCCTCCTCTCAAACGTTCAGAAAAATTATATCAAATTGGTACGGACCCAAATTAATAAGAAAATGGAAACAACTCGAAGATCACGCATTTCTGAATTCTAACAACCATTGTCCATGTAAAAAAAAGAAGAAAAGAATTCTTTCCACGATTCGCCGATAAGAGCCATAGTCAATATACACTTAAAGAAAGCCGGAGGTTACATAAACTAAAACGTTGATAGAATAGTAGTTCGAACAAGCCAAATAATCTATCAATCTACTATTATATAAAAGGAACTTTGTCTGTGTGTGCGTGTATAAGTTTGTTCCCTATAGACTCTGAAATGGCTGGGTCGATTTTTTATGCAATTTCACATCAATGTACTTAACATATCTGGCAGTAGTTTTTAGATAGAATTTGTATTGGAATGTCTTTGATAAGTATTGATAATCGATAATAAAAAAAAAACGATGAAACAAGGAACAGGCGATTTTTAACTAAGTTAATAACTCATACAGCCTAACAGCAAAAGTACATTTGAGAAGTTTTATTATCACATAAGCAAAAAGTTCCGGCATATGAAATCAACAATAGATTCTTTCATATGATAGGGACGTGTTCGAAATGAATGTTTCTGTTTAAAGCACAACTGAACCATGATACTTGACTTTTTAATTTGGAACTTAAATTCAAGCCATTGAATGTAGTCTACATTGAATGCAGTCTACATTGCACTGTAGAGAACCTACTGCTGATTTTTATAAAATTTGTTATATAACAAATTTTATAAAATCAACAGTAGGTTCTCTACAGTGCAATGTAGACTACACTGTGTCGTGGATTAAGTCACTGCTAGGAGGTATGTGAAGCTTCCTCCTAGTGCACCATGATGGATCTCCAACTTGAGCACACTATCAATCGATTTGATTTAAAAATGGTCGATTTTACCAATGCTGATGATAATAAAAATATGAGGGTGTGAAACATTCGTTGATCATCATTCAGTCCTGGGCAACGTCGGGTCTTCCTGCTAGTACTGAATGTGTCAGATCAGATTTGGAATAAGGGCACTGATACTATATATTCTACTTTAGTTTTATTCAAAACATTCGTAAACTGCGACATAGTTATTAAAGCATACGTCTGGCATAATCCAAAATAAGAAATCTCTTTACTTTTGTATTCCAAGGGGCATTCCAAAAGTAATGCCTCCTTTTTTTTTCTTTTTTTATTCTGACCACATCGTTAATTGCATTGTTATCATTACTGAACTCATGCATTCATTTTTTTTTGTTGTTGTTTTTTTTTTTTTTACACGGTGGTCACCACTTATCAAGGCCCGGAAGCCACTCAGGGATAAGGGTTATTGCAAGTACAGTACGTTAGTGTGGAGATTTGATGAAGTGTTTACTTAAGGGGGCGGTTCATTAGGAATTTGTTAATGTTGGACTTGAAGACATCCAAGTTGTAGACAGGTGGGAAGCAGGCAGACGGAACAGAGTTCCACAGGCGTGCAGTTATAATAAAGAAGCTTTGTTTATGGAATCCACGTTTTGATTCATGACTAGGGCTAGGACAAGAGAATATTATTTTCCTTATTTTGACTCTCGAGGATATGCCAGTTAATTTTTACATAGAGTAATGTGGTTCTCAATTGATTAACTGTGTCTAACTGTGTCGGATATATACTCAAGAGTCAAAACAATGAAATGAATATTCTCTTGTCATATCCCTATTCATGACCTAAAAGTTTCATCTCTCTGTTGCAATTACTGACGGTATGAGACTAAGAAAGCAACCTATCGTCTTCTTAACTCTTCAACTTTTTGAGTTGAAAAATACGAGGCTTTACTTTTGGAACGACCTTCATATATAGAAGTAATTAGGAGGGGGTGGGGCGTCCGGCTCTGTCCGGTCGTAAAATAAGCTTACATATAATATCTTAATTTGTCCAGATTTTGTATATATTATTATAGAGTTGTTATTTCGAAAGTAAAAACAAAAAAAAATGTATTTGGATGTTATCAGCTAGAATCGGAACCGAGAGCAAAACTGTAGCATTCAAAGCTGGTGACGTTACCACTGTACCAACATGACACACATATAAATTGGTTAAAAATCAAGAATAAACTAAGATGAATTTATAAACTGTATAACGATTTTTTTTTCAATTTTTACCCATTTTTGGCCCCGTAAAACTATTTTAACAGACTAACGACCCATAAAATAATGGTCTGTAAAAAGTCCAATCATTTGAGGCCACTAGCGCCACTCTGCGACATTTTGTTTTGGAGGAGATAGAGTTTGAAAATATGGAGACAGACAGACAGATATATAGCCTTTTATATATTAGATTATTATTCCTTAATATTTTTATTCACTGACACATTTGGGATTTTAGTGAGAGTGTTCGCTAATGGTCTGGGAGACCGGGGTTTAATATTCAGTCAAATCATATCAAAGACTTAAAAAATGGTACATGATGTCCCCTTGCTAAATACTCAACATTATAAGGGGAGAATCAAGAGCAAATGGAGTAATCCTGGGAATGGATTGGTGCACTCTCCTACACTTCAATGCACCAGCTAATGAAAGGACAGCTTTTAGGTTGCCCTCAACTATAGTCGGCAACTTAGCTTTTTTTTTTCTTATCTAAAAGTAAGGGTATTTACTAGTTTGCCATCTAATTTTGTCATCTAATGTCTATCCAAACATGTTTTAAATTAGATGACAGTAATTCAGAAATATTAGAGCACAGAGTGGGATGAGAGAAAACAGCAACTGGAAGATAATCTTTTTTCAAACGTAACTCAATCCCAAAACTAATGCATATTTTTAGCCTGTACTTTTTTTGTGTCATTAAAAAGCCTTGCATAAACAAACGTTGGTGAACTCCCATTTCGTATAATAATGGATGTTCGTTAGTCTTTGGACGTTTCCACGAATACTTCCAGCAACTAAAAGACGACTGAGGCGGAAGTTCGTGCCATGGTAGAATCTACTGGAGAGATTATCAAAGAATAGTGAAAGGCAAATGAAAGAGAGAATGAAAAGGAGGGGGTGGAATGGAGACGCATAGAGACGAGCGAGATGATAGAGAGACAGATTGATCGTTAACGAAGGGTGTAACGTGGAAGGTTAAAAGATGTGCAGGTGGAGAGATGGAAAGAACTCACTAAGAATTCAGACAAATTGATTAATATGATAAAGGGAATACCAAAGTGTCACCACAGATTGATGGGATCCTCAATAGATGCTGGCAAGTTTAGTACCGAGTGATAATAAGACTCTCTTTCTCTCTCTCTTTCATATATATTACCAAGGTGCCTGGCGTTGCCCGGTTGTAAGATGCGCTTAACTATGATATTTTAATTCATGCATATTACATATTTATTATTATAGAGACAATTCTTTATAAGTTAGTATAATGAACCTAATATATAGTAGTGAGATCGAAACTAAAAAAATATATGAATAACTTGGGTGCCATCAACTAGAATTGAGAAATATATATATATATATACATATATAGAATAAATGACAAAAATTTATATTCTAAAAATTTCTTCTTCTTATATAAGGATTGATATATAATAAGACAAATATATTTCTACAGAAATATATATATATATATATATATATATCCAGGCTAAATAGAGCACACACAAAGGAACATGTCAACCAGAGGTCAAATAGGCCTTTGTCCAATAAATGCATGCTCATTGGCTGATAGGAAGGGTGCGGTGGATACTAGAAAGCTGATTGGCTAACTAAAATCTCAATAGAAGATGCGCATATAAAAACGACAAACAACCACAGAATTCGCGCATAAGCCTGAAGAGTCCTAGAGTGGATGAAACGCGGAATATTCAGTGTAGCTTAATCGCCATATATATTTTATAACTTACTATATATATATATATATATATATATATATATATATATATATATATATACAAAGTTACCTGTCATCCCTTTTTTAAAAGATGAATAGTCGAAGACAAGATTCTAGCAAGCATGGCTGGACGGTCCACAGAATTATATATATATATATATATATATATATATATATATATATATATATGCAGTGGGCGCAATAAGTATCCGATACAAAGTAAAAATTTGATATATTTTTATTACACGAAAACAAAAACAATAACAAAGTGCTATTCTAATGTATTTTTTTAAGAGAAATACAAATCTTGTGTCCAAAATCTTATATAATTACGCATTTGAACCTTAGATATAACATTTATGTAATTATCTAGTGAGTGCGTAATTATACAAGATTTTGATACGACATTTGCCATACAAAATACATTAGAAAAGCACTTTGTTATTGCTTTTGTTTTCGTGTAATAAAAATATATCAACTTTTTACTTTGTATCGGATACTTATTGTCCTCACTGTATGTATATATCAGTGATGAGACGATAAAAAACTTTTTTCCCGATTCCGATACAATTACCGATTCTGTACTAAATTACCGATTCCGATTCTTTTAAAATTTCATAACATTTAATTAAAGATTCGATGCATTTTAAAAATGTTAAAGTGACTATACCTCCCTTTACATTGGTTTTACATGTCCATACCAGGTGCTGGAAACTTCTTTACAAGTTTCATTATGGACTTCACTTTTGTATAAGCAATATTGCCTGAAGAAGTCTCTGGTTACTTGTAACTGGTTGATTGAAACATGCTCATGAATGGGTAGTGATATATAAATGCTTATGTAAGACAAATAAAAAGTATATCTTGCTTTACTTTGGTATTGAGCACTCTTGTGTGAACCTCGTTAAACATTTATCAATTGCTTCACCTCTGAAAAAAAGGCTATCAAAATGCACAAAATGGAAAGTTGTTGGTGTTGAGGAAGGAAGACTGAAACAATTGATATTCTCTCGCTCTCTTTCTCTCCCGGCTAGTGCATCTGCCACTAGTCTCTCACTGACAGAGTTCAAAAAAGAGCCACTAACCTGATATGTCATGAACTGTCATCTAAGCTTCAGCCTCTATCCCATCGACGAAATGTTGCAGTCCCCTGCCTGTTCTACAAATATTTTAATGGTGGATGCTCTGACGAACTACAAGCACTTGTCCCTCCTCAATGTAAATACCCCTGACAAACCCGGCAAACAGCTAAATCCCACCCCTACACAGTAGAGATCCCTAGGTGTAAGAAAGCCTTTTACTCCAATAGTTTCTTCCCTGAACTGCTAGACTTTGGCACTCCCTTCCGAGATTCTGCTTTCCCAACTGTACTGACATGCAGAAGTTCAAGTGTAATGTGAACAGATATCTTGCTGCTCAACTCCCTACATAGTATCCCTGCAACTTATGTCCCCGATAGTATCCCCCTACTTCAAAGTAGTTCTGTGCCTTGTTTGGGGTGAAAATTGAATATATATATATATATATATATATATATATATATATATATATATATAGCAAGTTATAAAATATATATGACGATTAAGCTACACTGAATATTCCGCATTTCATCCACTCTAGGAATCTTCAGGCTTATGCGCGAATTTCGTGGTTGTTTGTCGTTATTATATACGCATCTTCTATTGAGATTTTAGTTAGCCAATCAGCTTTCTAGTATCCACTGAAGTTTTGAAAATATACATGCAAATTAAGCTATACAAAATTTCCCGTGTGTTATGCTGGGAATTAGCCTGACGAATCCTTACGAGGATGAAACGCAGAAAATTCTGAGTAGCTTAATTACCATATATATTTTCAATACTTACTACCTAGCTCTCTTTACTTATCGAGCACTGTTGAAGTAAATACCGAAAATATTTACATAAAATTTTATGTAGATACATAAACCAATAATAATAATAATATATGTATATTAATCATCTTTTATATCAATAACAAATTTAACTTGAAAAATCAAACTTCTTCACAATGATCTACTGTGTGTGAGATTATCCCAAAATATATTTCGAGGAAAGTCCTCTTTGTTATGTATGTATATATTAAATGAAAGATGAGGAATAAAAGTTATATATAACTTAATTATATAATCAGGACAATAAGGAAACGTAAAGGGGGAAATTTAAGAAAATAACCTCTTTAGGTAATTGCATTTCGAAGCTAAATGCTTCTTATCAGAATTGGAGAAAGGAGCTGCTAAAAACAGCCTATCCTGCCTTGACGGGGTGCAAAGTGGACTTCGTGGCTTAGTGGGGGATGCCCTTTTCTCTACCCTGCAACCTCTCTCCCACGGAGGAGACGTTGCGAGCCTCCTTGTTTTATCGTTATTTCCATGGCGGATGCTCGTCTGAGCTCCGATCTCTGGTCCCCCCTCGCCAGTCTTTCACGAGAAACACCCGTCTGGCTGAATCCACTATGGAGAGTTTCCCCCACTCTGTATCTGTGCCTGAATAAGAACGCGGATTCCATGAACAGGGCTTCTTTCTTGGAGCTGCACGCCTGTGGAACTCTGTTCCGTCTGCCTGCTTCCCTCCGGACTGCAATTTGGATGTTTTCAGGTCCGATGTTAACGGGTTCCTGATGAGCCGCCCCCTTAAGCAAACACTTCAGCAAATCTCCTCACTAACTTAATGTACTTGCAATAACCCTTATCCCTGAGTGGCTTCCGGGCCTTGATAAGTGGTGATCACTGTGTAAAAAAAAAAAAAAAAAAAAAAAAGGCCAGAATTATACAATATATATATATATATATATATATATATATATATATATATATACCCATGGGAAAATATGTTTATTCGATTATATTACACCTTTTATGCATACCAATCCTTTAATTTATGAAACACTACGAAACAGGTGCTGTCAAGAATTATTCATGTCATTGTACTTAAAGAAATAAACAGTAAGATGGTCAACATCTTGAAATTTGAAATATAGACATTTGTTTATATATATATATATATATATATATATATATATATTGAATATGGCCGACCTGTAACAATGTGTTCATGGAATGTTTTCCTAATAAAAAAGCGTACCAGTTTTTATGATGAGTTTTTATGATGTATAAACAACTTTTTTAAAACAACATCAGAAGAATCACATCTGATGATGATGATGATGTGAACATCATACCAAATGTTTGCCCCAGCAGACGTCAACTACAAAGCTCGGTGAAAATTTCAGTGGTAACACACTGGACAACACAGTAGAAGAATATGATAACCCAGCAACCCTAATCGCCCGAAAGAAGAGAAAGGAGTATACTAAAAGGGAACTGAAGACAAGACTAGAAGGATGGCAACAACATAAGAGAGCAGGCAGGTTCATGGAAGAACTGCACCAGAGCTACATTGACAAGGAGGCCTCACTACAATGGCTTAAAAGTGACAAATTTCCATTTGATGAAGAACGATTAATTATAGCTGCACAAGACCAAGGCTTGCTCACAAATGGATTCAAGAAAATGGCTGGTCTGCAAAAAACCGACCAATGCAGATTCTGTCACTCAGTTGTTGAAAGCCCAAGCCACTTAATGTCTGGATGCAAGATCCTTCTAGCCGATGGTCATTACACTGCTCGCCACAACAAAGTATGTAGATACTTACATTGGAAGATCTGTGGAGAGATGCAACTAGATAGGTCGTCGAACATCTGGGAACATGATCCACCACCGATAACATCAAATGAAAAAGTGACAGTGTTCTACGACAAAGATATACAGGCAGGCAGATACATAAAAGACAAGGCCATCAAGCCAGATATAGAAATATGGAACAAGCCCGAAAGGACTGCACTCATCATTGACGTCACAGTTCCAAACGACTTTGGCCTTAATAGAGCAGAACGGGAAAAGATAACAAAATATCAGGACCTTAAAAATGATCTAAAAGCAACATGGTCTCTGAAAGAAATAAACATCATGCCAGTTGTGACAGGAGCAACTGACCTAATAAAAAAGAACCTTCAAAAATACTTAGAAGCAATCCCTGGAAAACCAAGCTATAAGGAAATACAGATAGCAGCCATAAAGGGAACAGTGTCTATTCTTAAAAGAGCCCTCGGATATAAATTTAAACTGTAATAGAATTAAGTGTTAGCCCCAGGAAGAAGCCCCTTGATATCTTCAAACTAACAAAAATAAAATAAAATAAAAAATGAGTTGATAGGGAAGAAGATTTAGGTGAAAACATAAGTTCACGGATTTGTCCACCTGTTAACTAAACAGCTGTAATGGGAAAATTCACGATGGAATGAAAGAAAATGAAAGAAAAGTTATGAAAAGAACTGTAAGTCTGAGTTTTAGCAAAAGTGTATACTATATATATATATATATATATATGATGGTGATTGCAACGTCTTGTCAGACGAGTGCCACTCCCTCAGACACTTAAATGTCCATGAGCCCAAAAATGACTTTTTTTCTTTTTAGTCCTACTGGTGAGTTCACATGCTCAAGCAGGCACGATACTGAAGACGGTCATTGAGATCAATTATTACATGCTTCCAGAATTTCGAGCCTCCATGCGTCACAACTTTTCCATCACCACAGGACCATTTTTATAGACAAATGCTTGAGGGAATACCTATACACAGATCATGATACAGAGTCTTAACTTTGTACGACAGCTAAGTCTCTCTCTCGGTTCAAAATGTTGAGATCCAACAACAAGCAAGAGCAAGATAGCCAACAACAAGTTAAACTGCAGACCCGCTTAATGCGGGTACTGGTCTCCCGCTTTATAGTTTTTTAAATCAGAGATTTGCTTCTCCTAGAAAGGTTGGCTTACGGGAGCCCTCTCCACCCCAACACACACATACATACACACAAACACATATAAGTTTAAAAAAAATAAATAAATGATGACTTTAATAGCATGAGGCTATTAATTAACATGAAGTTCTGTTCTGTCTGAATAGTACACGAAAATGAATCTATTTCCGGGTAATTTTTTTCTTTCTCCTCGTTCTCTATGATTGAGAATAAAGTTAAGTATATTTTATCGATGCTGCTTCACCATATGTTTCTGCTGTGCTTAATTTTGTCCAAGAAACAAAAGACTCAACGTTAATGGCATCCAGCTTTTTAGTTGAAGTATTATTGGTAAGGGAGTTTTGTCTCCATCATGGCAACCATACTTCCCCTCCCTCCTCGGGGGAATCACACAAAGTACAAAGCGCTTTTTGCAAATCCTAAAATTTGTCAGCACTTTAAAATATTTGCATAAATGCAAGCATTTGCAAAAAGGTATACATATTCCTATACGAAATTATATATATATATATATATATATATATATATATATATATATATTACTTGATCATTCTAAGATCGTCTGTATTACTAATGGAGTCAAAGGTGACCTTGTGGCGAGGTTTGTATCTTTTGACCAAGATTGATTGCATAAACATGAAACACTAGTTTCTGTAGATATAAAAATGATTATAATTTATATATGTGTATATTATATATGTAGCCCTTGAAATGCTTTCAGCAAGTACAATATAAGTATACTCTGCTAAACCGCACATGACAATGGAACAACGACCCTCTGGGGAGAAAGTTCTGTTCTCAATCGTGTGGTGAAGCTCTCTAGAAAGAGTATGCAATTCACTTTGTCCGTTATATCTTTTTCCCCTTCAATTTCTTATTCAATTTCGAATGATCATTATCAAGAAAGAAAGTTATATACTTGAAAATGGATGACGTTATAAATAGGGCTGTGACAACAGCATATTCTTTTCATTGTTTTGACTATTGAGTGTATATCCGTTAATATCTTATATGTTTTTATATAGACTGATGTGGTTCTCGGTTGATTGACTGTGTCTTACTGTGTTGGATATATACTTTAGAGTCAAAAGAATGAAAAGAATATGCTGTTGTCACAACTCTAGTCATAAAGGGTGGATGATAGCTTTAGGGCATTATCAATCTCTTTTTGTGACGTCATCCAAGGTACACGGTGACAAGATACAGACAAGCAAGATGCACAAATTTCTTGTAGTATACTAGACCAGAAGAGTTTAAACGATTAGTCTATTATATATATAATGTTTAAATACCTACAGACACTAGTGTTTTATCCTTTCGGGAGTCATCAGTGTATTACAGCCAGTCGGGAGATTCGAAACTGGCCACAAAGCCATCTCTGACTCCATTTCTAAGGAATAAACCTCACAACAAACGCAAACCATGAGAAAGACAGTTGAAATTTAAACATTTATTATTAAATGTCGAGACGTCCGTCCATATTGATCTTATGATTATAACATGATCTGCGCATGTGAGCTTAAGTAACCAACTTTTATTTCAACTTTAAAATGCTCAACAAATATATATATATATATATATATATATATGTATATATATATATATATATATATATAAAGTTATGAATATATATATGGCAATTAAGCTACACAGAATATTTCGCATTTTATTCTTGTGAGAATTTTTTCACGAGAATGAAACTCGGAATATTCTGTGTAGTTTACTTGCCATATATATTTTCATAACTTACTACCAAACTGTACCTATGCATTGAGCACTGTTAAATTAAATATTGAAAATTTACACATAAAATTATATCTTCATATATTAATTTATATGATTAAATTAAGTAGTCATATATATATATATATATATATATATATATATATATATATTATTGAGCCCTAAGATTTCTTACACGTTTTTGCAATCGATAACGTCACCAATTTATGACGCCATAAAAGATTCCTCCTACGCCTCTCTCCCCGATGTTTACCACCTGTTTCAGTGGATGACGTCATTCCCTTGTGACGTTATCTAGTGCATGTCGCAGATGGATGACGTCATCCAGTGTGCATCAAGAGAAACAAATGAGCGAACAAAGCAGTAAACACGATCCATAGAGATTTAGTGGTGCATATAGAGATAGGCTATTACTTAGTTGCGTATATGATGTAGAATGATATGTTTTGCATTAGCTTTAGCATTGTTACAATGTTAACATCATCTTCATCGATGTATATACACATGCGCTATATATATCTGTGTGCTTGATTTTCATACAACCATAACTAGAAGGAGGATTTCCGTTATTCTCTGCAAAATTGGAAATATTTGTAAATTTTTACCAGCTATGAGCAAATAGCTCCACTGCCTTGTGGATGCTTTGGGAAAGACAAAGGCTAAAGAAGTAAACCCTGACAAAATAATCCGTTTCTGCTAACTCCTGCAGCTGCACTGGCTCTGGCCGTATTGGCTTGCCTTACAGTCGAACTTTGATGCAATACCGAGAGGGGGACCCTGGTAACTGAGCAAACCTAGATCTCTTTATCACCCACCCAGGCTTGCATCCTGAGAGCCAATTCCAGCTTTAAACTGTATAGCCACAACAAATGCTGCAGTGCACCAAACTAGATGCAGAACGCCATTGTCTTATTAGACAAAAGGTGGCCATGATCGTGTGTGTGTTTGTGTGTGTGTGTGTGCCAAAGTCTAAATGCAAATTCTATGAACAGAGCTTCTCTACTAGAACTGTTCGTCTGTGGAATTCTGCTGCACTGGTCTGCTTTTCACATAACTACAACATAGTCGTCTTCAAGTCCAATGCTAATAAGTTCTTGTTGAGACGTTTCCTCAAATAATCTAATTCTATCCAATTCCCACCACAAACGATCACTGCACACTTATTAACTCTTATCCGTTAGTGACCTTTGAAGCTTGATAAGTGGTATGTCCCCCGTAATAAATAAATAAATAATATATATATAGATGACAAAACAGCTGTATCCCAAATTCCAAGACACTATTCATCTCATCATTTATTTCTTTCAACATGTCAGAACATCCACTTTTTTAAGAACATCTGTTTTGTAGCGCAGAAAAAAATCATAACTATTAATGTCAGTTTTTAATATTTTCTACACGAACTCATCAGAAAAATAGGTACTTTCTAACTTGAAAAAGAAAATTAAAAAAAAATTGTGCATGATCAAATGAATCTCGAAAAATCCAAATATTTAGACAGTGTGTTATGATATTAGATCCAGGTTTAAGGGCATATATATATATATATATATATATATATATATATATATATATATATATATATATATATATATATACACACACACACACACACGTGGCAACAGATTGGATGCATGTATTATTTCAGATCAGGGGTGAAGGTTAGTTTCAGAAGCTTGTCAAGATATGGTGCTTCCTCATGATAAAATCCATTCATTTGGCATGATGAAGGTCAGAGCGATTATGATGAAAAGAAGTTTAGGATGCATAATGTGGATAAAACTCATATTATAAAACTCCCATTATGACATCTATCAGATTTGCATCGAAGTTGATCTATAGTCAAATACACATTAAGCAAAATGTCCTGAATTTTCATTTCTTCATAAGATCCTTTAAGCTAAAGCGTTAAATTTTAGACATTTTCTATAATCATATGGTCTTTAATGTGGTTTCAAGTGAGGGCCACACCATGCCACTTCACATCTTCGAAGTCGGCTTAAAAGTCAACACCGAAGTGTACCTGGATGTGCTGAAGAGTGTGGTGATCCCCTGGTGCAATCAGGTGGCTACTGGCAGACCTTGGGTGTGGCAGCAAGACTCGGTGCCGGTCCATAAGTCCAAAGAAACCCAGGCTTGGCTTCAAAAGGAGTGCTACAACTTTGTACCATTCTCTCATTGTTCCCCTCCTGACCTGAACCCGCTGGACTACTTCAGTTCTCATATGTCGAGAACATAACCTCCCATAACACTAAAGTCAACCTGGTTGCTGCCATCTACTGAGTATTCGCCGAGTTCCTGTCAGCACTTGAAGAAAAGGCATGCGGCCAGTTCCAGCAATAAAAGTTTTAAAATAAAGCTGTTGTGTTGTTTTCTTTAGGGCGACACTTTTATTGTTCCACCCTGTATATCTCATTTTGTGTCAGAGACAGTCGCGTTCATGACCAATCTCTCTGATCGACAGGGTCAACAAGCCTCACTTTTAGATCTATTTCTGACATCAGTTCCCAAGAATTGTGTAACAAATGCTCATAGCCCACTTGGGAACGCTGATCACATTGTGATACGGGTTAAACGACTCTAGACCTCAAGTTGAAGAGCTATTGCTCAAAACGACAAGCTACTATCAGAAAGCTGACTGGGAAGCCATCAGGGATTACATTAGAGATAAAAGTAGTATCTTTTCTCTTCTTGTAGAACTATGTGCAAATGAAGCTACTGAATGGGTCAAAGCAGCAATTGGAGTGCATGTAGCAACAAGGAAGTTCTATAGCAAACACCATTCTTCCCAACGGTTCACTCTATTTGTGCAGCTGCCATTGCTCAAAGGCAGCATTCACAATCCACTACAAATAGAAGTATATAGAAGCTAGAGATAATTGTAATAGTGAAATAGCCGCAGCCAAGAGAAGGCATTCTGAAATCACCAGAAAATGCATAGAGTTGCAGAAATTAGGAACTTGCGATTTCTGGAAAACTTATAACATTGGAGTAAATAATAGGCAAAGAATATCCAACAACATTAAGGTTGTTTGCACAGCCTCCAAACCAAACCTGCTTGCCCGACGATTTGCCTCCAATTCCACTTTAGATCCAACACACTCGATGATCGGAAAATCACCCCCCCCCCTCCCATGTTCATGATGTCATAAAAAATCTACAAACCTTGAAGGCGTGTGGGCCTAATCTCAAACTTGCTATACTATTAAAAATTACTTGATTTCTTGACTGCTGGAAAATTGTTTCTGTTGTACCTATTTTCAAAAACTCTAGCGAAAGAGCTGACCCACTTAATTATCATCCCATTAGTCTCTTCTCTCTGGACCAAAATTTTTGAGTCGTTTATCAATCAAGCACTAATCCACTACTTCATGAATAATAAACTTCTTTCTGATCGACAATATGTGTTTAGACAAGCTCCTTCTACTGCAGATATCTTAACTGTAATCTCCAAACATATATACCAAGTACTGGATAAGGTAGGGGAGCATAGGGAAGTAGCCCTAGACATATCTAAAGCCGTTGAGAGGGTTTGGCAGGATGGTCTTATAAAAATTAAATTAGATGGTCGTACATCAAAAACATAATATAAATGTGGGAGTGTCTTGGGGGTCGATCCTTGGACGGATATTATTCCTCAGATACACATTAAGCAAAATGTCCTGAATTTTAATTCCTCCCTGATAACATTGTCTCTGAGATGGGTGTCTGATGAAACCACACTCTATAACAGACTTGAGGGGAAAACGAATGAACATATCTAAGAAAATGGCTAAAACCTCAGAGGAAGACCTTAAGTCTGTACTGGAATGGGGCTGCAAATGGATGGTAACATTCATAGGCAACATGAATTGGAACGAATACATAGGTCATTGCCAAGGCTGCTGCAAAAAAGATAGACTCTCTCTACTGTGCAAGAAGGTAACTCACACTAGAAAGTATTCTGTACCTCTACAGAGCCATTATTTTCCCACGTATGAAGTATTGTTGCGACACCTGGGCTGGTGTATCTGGCACTAGTCTTTCACTCTCAGACAGGGCTCAAAAAAAGGGTCGCTAACCTATTAGGTCCCACACTAGCAACCAAACTCAAACCTCTGTCCCATCGCCGAAATGTGGCATCTCTGTGCCGATTTTACAACTATCTTAATGGAATGTGCTCTGACAAACTCAAAATATTTGTACCTCTTCGATGTATATATCTCCGATTAAATTGACAGGCGGAAAAATCCCACCCTTGCATTGGAGAAATCCCTAGATGCCAGAAAGCCTTCTAGTCAGATAGTTTCTTCTTCCGAACTGCTAAACTTTGGAAATCCTTCCCGGTTCCCTGCTTCCCTGACTGTACTGATATGCAAAAGCTCAAGTGTAATGTGAGCATGCATCTCGTGGCCCAACTCCCTACATAATATCCCTGTAAAATTTGGTCCCAAATAGTAGCCCCTTACGTCAAAGTGAAACAGTGTCTTGTTTGGAGTGAAATAACAATAAAAAAAATTTTTTTTAAATGTATAAAACAACTGTTCTGGTGATGCAGATTTTATTTGCTGCTTGTACAACATTTATACCAGGCCTAAGATTCATGGATCATTAGTTGAATGATACTGGCATTTATGTTTGGTAGATGTTATCTCCCTACGATCAGCAGTCGGTGGTGGTGGTGTTGCAGGGGTGGGTGAGAAATAATGATTCTCACACTTGTAATTTCTATTTTTTTTTTATCTTTACTTAAATGTGTGTTCTCACGAATCAAGTGACCCCCCCTCCTTTCCTAGGGTTCACTATATCAGGTACATAGATATCTGAGTGTTCTCCATCGACTCTCAAATGTTAAGTTTTTGTTTTTTTGTTGTTTTTTTTTTTACAACTAAGTCACCACTTATCAAGGCCCAGAAGCCACTCGAGGATAAGGATTAAAGAGTGTACAGTGGTCAATGGGACAATACCATAATAATCGTTAGTAGTGTAAATTTGGTAAATTGGATTACTTAAGGAGAACTTGTTTACATTGGACTTGAAGACGATCATATTGTAGTCAGTTGGAAAACAGGCAAAGAGAAGAGAATTCCACAGGTGTGCAGTTCTAAGAAAGAAGCTTTGTTCATGGACTCTACGTTTAGGTTTAGGCACAGATAAAGAGTGGGGGAAATTATTGATAGTGGTTTCAGATAGACGAGTGTTTCTCGTGAATGTTTAATTGTTACTAAGTTACGAAAGAAGTAAAGGACATTACTATTGTGGTCCTATTAGGGGGCTCACAATCTTAAGGTGAAAGAGTCCTGATGTTCACTGCCGGCGGTTAAACTATGCGTGTGTTTTCGGTATTTATTTGTTTCTCCACAAAAACAAAATGTGATGCAAAGACGTGTTTAATGTGGGTGAGAATCAGCTCCCCCAAAAGGGGGCACTTCGGTAGTGTGCAAAAATAAAACTGTCTTAGTATAGAAAGGTTTCCCCCTCCACTGACTCCTAACAATTTCATTTGGGTGCAGTGTTAGAGCAGGCACCTGGCCGCACGAAAAGAGTGTGAACTCTCTGCTTGAATGCAGAAATGTTTGGCTTACATAGTGCCAGGCGAATCCATATTATCCTGGAAACAGGGGTGTTAACTACTCGAGAACAATTACCTTTCCCCCTTCAATTGCCGAATTTCAGGCAAAAATTTATCTAGTCAGGTGGAGTATCCAGCTTAGTGTTTCGATTATTGATACTTATTGAAGATATTCCGATACAAAACCTATATAAGAACACTGCCAGGCACATAAAATACATTGGTGTGAAATTACAAAAAAAAATCGGTCCAGCTATTTAGAAGTCAGTAGGGAACGAACTCACACATATACAAACACTCAACATTGCCCGAGATTTAATGATGATCAACGAATGTTTCACACTCCCTGCTGATTGTCTGCTCTAGTTGGGGACCCATCACAGTGCACAGGGAGGAAGCTTCACATGCCTCCCCACAGCGACTTAGTCCACAATACACTGTAGTCTACATTGCACTGTAGAGAACCTACTGTTGATTTTTAAAAAATATTTTCTTATATATAATGGCTTGAATTATAGTTTAAAATGAAACAGTCAAATATTTTGGATCCATTGTACTTTAAATAGAAACATTTCGAGCACGCCCCTATCATATTAAAGAACCTACTGTTGATCTTATATATCGAGCCTTTCAGCTTGTGTAGCAATAAAAATTCTCACATGCACTTGTGATGTTAGGCTGTGTAAGGTGTTAAATTTTGTAAAAATCGCCTTTTCCTTGTTTCATCAGATTATTTCGATTATAGATACAAAACCTATCTAAGAACACTGCCGAGCGCATAAAGTGTGAAATTTCATAAAAAATCGGTCAAGCTGTTTTCCGATCCAAAGGGAACGAACTCACACAAAGTTCCTTTCATATAATAGATAGATAGATAGATAGATAGATAGATAGATAGATTTCATTTTAGTTATGCATAAAAATAAGGGAGGGTGGGAGCTCTTCATAGACCCAATACTTGATATTCAAGTAATGTCTTCCTTTACTCCTCAAATGTAAAGTTAATAAAGAAATGAAGAACATTATTTTTCCGCCCTCCAATTACCTGATTTCAAGCAAGAATTCATCTAGTCAGGTGTAGTATCTAGCTTAGTGTTGTTACTAGAGATGACATCACTTGGAGAATGGGCATGCTATTTTTTAATATTTAGTCTGGGTTTATTTGTAGGAGGAACCTGCACTTAATAGTCTCTCTGTGTGCAGAATGGTCTCTGCCAACTACTCTGTCAATCTTTGGTCAACAGCCTCGAAACGTGATATATAGGGAATTTAGCCCTATGGAACGAATTTGATTTGGTTTAGCCGATAAAAAACAGCTGCTAAAGAGTCAAAGTTGCAAAAAATTCAAAACATGTTACTTCCTCTAATCATGTGCACATATACATTCATACCCTTACCAAGATTATGCCTTTTTTAAGTTTTTATATGCGTATGGACTTAGCTCAGATGGTAACTAATAATACTGGAGAGATATATGTTTTGGTTTCGATTCTAGCTAATGGCACCCAAGGGATATTTTAATTTTTTTTTTTTTAACTTTTGAAATCACTATTATATATTGGGAACAATATAATAATGATTAGACTTTAGTCAAAATCGTCTGTTCCTTCTTTAATCAAATTTTTCGATTATCGATATTTATCGAAGGCATTCTGATATAAAACCTATATAAGAACACTGCCAGGCATATAAAGTACATTTGTGTGAAATTAAAAATAAATCAGCCCAGCCGTTGCAGAGTCTATATAACGCTTTCTTTCTTTCTCTCTCTCTCTCTCTCACACACACACACACAAAGTTTCTTTTACATAAAAGTAGAGATATATCCTTGCTAATGGATGGATTTGTAGCAGGAATCTAATCCTTTGACCAACGAGAATCATCACTTCATGCACTGATGATTGCGAAAGCATGAAACACTGTAGGTATAAAACAAAAATAATTATTTATAATTTATATAATTATTTATAATTTATAACCTTAGGAAGCGTTTCCTCTTAGGTGACTCATCGCCATTGCTTAAAAAAGGGAAAGATCAGAGTCAATCTTTGTTGAGATTGTGTTACCCCCCTAGAAACATAAATAGTTTAAGCAATTGTAATTTTGGATAGACACAGCATATACATAAACTTCGTCAGATAAAAATATATATATATATATATATATATATATATATATATATATATATATATATATATATACACTAGCAGGGAGATTCGATGATGCCCGGGATTTAATGATGATCAATGGCTGTTTCAAACTCCCACATTTTTTATTGTCATTGAAATTGGTAAAATCGCCGATTTTTCAATGAAATCGATTGATTGCCGGCTCTAGTTAGGGACCCATTGTGGTGCACTGGGATGAAGCTTCACATGCTTCACATAAAGTGACTTAATCTGCATTGCACTGTAGAGAACGTACTGTTGATTTTTACAAAATTATTTTTGTATACAATGGCTTGAATTTAAGTTTAAAATGTAAAAGTCAAGTATCATGCTTCAATTGTGCTTTAAACGGAAACATTCATTTCGAACGCGCCCCTGTCATATCAAAGAACCAACTGTTGCTTTTATATGTCGGGCCTGTAATATGATAAGAAAACTTCTCAAATGCACTCGTGATGTTTAGGCTGTGTAAGGTGTTAACTTTGGTGAAAATCGCCTTTTCCTTTTTTTATCGGATTATTTCGATTATCAGTTATCCATTTCTAATACAAAACCAATCTTAGAACACTGCCAGGCACATAAAGTACTTTCGGGTGAAATTTCCTAAAAATCTACCGAGCCGTTTTCGAGTCCATAGGGAACTCTCCCACTCCCCACAGACAAAGTTCCTTTTATGTAATAGTAGATAGATTGATGATTAAATACGACGGACAATTTATGTTTGCATATTTTTGTCTTCATCCTTGTATATTTCCTCATATGTTTCCTTGTTTCAATCGGCAACAGGCTGATGTATCTGCCATATGCACTTATGTTCTTAATACATTCTGATGAATCTAGATTAATCTCATCAAGTAAAGAACTAAGTAATTTTTTACATATATGATCTGCATCTGGTATCATGAGTTATAGCCGAGCAGTGAACCTTCTTTTGTGCATTTTCAGGGAAAATGTAGACGTATACATGTGTGTGTGTGTGTGTGTGTGTGTGTGTGTGTGTGTGTGTGTGTGTATATATTTTTTTCACGTGTACACATAACATGTTATAAGGAGATATAATATTTTATGTACCGATTCTCAGTATTTACTTAAAAAGTGCTCAATACGTGAGTAGAGCTAGGTAGTAAGTTATGAAAATATAATAAAATACGTATTAGATACGTTTGAAGGCAAAACGCATTATTAGGAAAATAAACAGATATATTTTTTTTAATTTATAAATATATTTCGAAGTTTTACTTCATCCTCAGAATTTCTTTCTTTTATCTTTGTTTTTTTTTTTTGCCATGTTTTACCCCTATTATGAAAATATATTTATAGCAATTAAGCTACACAAAATTTTCTGTGTTTCATCCTCACAGGGGAACGTCAGGTTCTTACCTTTTAGCCTGGCGATTCCCAACGAGGATGAAACGCTTAGCTTAAATGCCATTAATAGATTTTCGTAACTTTATACACAAACATTATATATGTGTGTGTGTGTGTGTGTGTGTGTGTGTGTGTGTGTGTGTGTGTGTGTGTGTGTGTGTGTGTGTGTGTAATTAAAAATGGTAAAAGAAGATTAAATTATTCAACGTTTCGCCCAACTGTTTCTTGGGCTTTTTGAAGAACGAAGAAAACAGTTAAGCGTTTTGTGGGCTTTTTCAAGAACGATGTAAATAGCTAAATAAATAAATAAATAAATAAAAATAATGCATGCACTATTTTATATTTGCTTACTTTGCTCTTGAAAAAGCTCACGAAGCAGTCGGGTGAAACGTTGAGTAATTCAGTCTTCCTGAACCATTTATAATTCGCACCATCTTTATTTATTTCATTCTTTTATTATCACACACACACACACACGCATACACACACACACTTATATATATATATAGTATTTATATAGCCTGCATAGTCTCTTCTAAGCTAAACAAAATAAATCGCTTGTAAATATTCAGCCATATTTAAATTTAAATATTTAATTTAGAATGTAATTACATGAGTGCATTGCATTTAATACAGTTTAATCTGCAAAAAATTCACATAAGAAAAAATAATAAATACAGAATATTCTAAAATGAACGCTAACAAATGAAAAGAACAAAATATAGCGATCTGTAGGTATTGCACGTACATACTATTGTATATATATAAGAGAGAGAGATTACAATATAATATATAACGTATCCATGTATCCATTTTGTTTCGGTATCGATATATGGGGAGAGCCCAGTAGTAGTATGAAATATACTTATAGCAAGCGAGCTACACAGAAACGTTTGTGCTGTTTTTTTTTTTCAGGCGACATATAAATTGAACTATATTTCAACAAAAAAAAAAGATTTCGTTTCAAGCAAAATTGGTTTGTTATAAAATATTCCAATTTATAATTGCTCTGGAATTACATGTTAGAATCACTTGAGTTTTACTATACAGCCACCATATATATATATATATATATATATATATATATATATATATATATATATATATATACGCATACATACATATATCAATATTTCTATTATTTGAATTCTTCGAACTACTGCTCTCATCTTCTCAAAACGAGAACGGTAGTCTGAAGATTCCAAATACGAATAACCAAACTATTCTCAAAAATTCAGAAACGTAATATATATATATATATATATATATATATATATATATATATATATATATATATATATATACTTGTTTATTGTTATATAAACATGCTCACATCCCGCTGCTACAAATAGCCACTTGTTTCAATCAAACAACAGATATCATCAGGCAGCGACTTGACTATTCAAAAGTTCAATGAATAATATAATATATATATATATATATATATATATATATATATATATATATATATATATATATATATATCAGTGCTTTCACTACATTTCTTTTGTAGATGCATTCAATATTGTCGTAGACTCTTGAAAATTCAGTATTGCTATTTATATTATGAGATTATTTTTATGATTTCAGGATCAAATGAACAACTATAGCAGGAATTGGAAGACACCCTTATATTTATATACAGCCGCATAAATATACATACATAAATAAATATATATGCAAAGAAATATATATACGCATAAAGAAATATACATATAATCTGACGGATTCCTTTGGAGTTAATGTACACGCTGTTTCTAATCAAACTGATTAGTCATGAAACAACGAAACAGCTGTCTGTGGATGACCTCTCTCTCTCTCTCTAACACACACAATATATATATATATATATATATATATATATATATATATATATAGTAGTATATAAATATCGTATATTGTTGAAGTAAATACTGACAATATATACACGATACATGATATTACATTATATGTGTATATACACGATGAAAAGTAGGAGATAGAGATGTCGTCACGTACATACATACATACATACATACATGTGATACGATGGATATAAATTAGATTAATACCATTCTATATTTGGCATCACAGATTCCCTGCTAATCCGATATCTTCCGCAGACATTTCTACAATAAACGCAATCAACAATTGTCAGAGATTTGTACTTGCATAAACAATCCGAGGAATTTAACAAACAAACAAACAAAAAACATAAGTAAACAGTTCGTTTGTTTCAAATGAATATTTACATAAAGCGAATATCCCTCTGCATTCCTGAAATATATTTTGCGAGTAGATACTTTATTATTATTATTATTATTATTATTATTATTATTATATTATTATTATGCGAGTGAAGTGTGACGGGTATGGGGTGCGGATCATCATTACCTGTTCTGTATATTCTCCGACTGCTCCTGCGTATTGTCCGTCAGAATGACCGTGACGATGGTAAAAATTCCAAGCCCTTGTCTGTACCTATATGGAAGATTCTATCCATATGAGAGCACCGTTTACGTCCATGCGTAGAGAATAGTGTACGCATAATGTTGTCTGCATGTAGTAGCGTTCGGTTAGATCCGCAGAAGACGATGACGATGACGGCGGCGGCGACGACCTCTTACCAAAAAGATATCTACCATGAAGCGGTCTCATGTGATTATTTGTGTTTTTTTAATTTATTTATTTTGTTATTTTATTTAGTGTTTTTTTTATTTAAAATTTTTTTTTATATCTTAGACAAAAAAAAAAGTCCCCAAATTTGACCGACAAATAATTTATTTTAAAATATTTTAATTCTTATTACTTCAAATTTTTGCAATTTCGTTAAAATTATGTCCCCGCTTTGAAGCTGACAAACATAGTAGTAGTAGTAGTAGTAGTAGTAGTAGTTGATTTGGTTATTGCGAGTTGCTTGTTTGCTTTGGTTGTTTTGGAAGGATTCGTTTTCGGTTTAATATCCATATAAAAAATTTGCAGAACCAGAGACGTAAAGCAAAAGGAGAGCTTATATATATATATATATATATATATATATATATATATATATATATATATATATATATATATATATGTGTGTGTGTGTGTGTGTGTGTGTTTGTTTTTTTAAAGACAGAATTAAGAAAAGCAAATTTTTAAAAAGAAACAACAATCACGCTCTGTAATAGTCCAAAATATGTACAAAAATCAACAACAGCTTCGCCGAGCATCGTAACGTATAAAATGCAACAGGAAGATTTGACCAAACCGGGAACACTTCTTTTTTTTTTTCTTTTCTTCGACTTTTCCTCGTCTAATCCTTTCCACTAGGGGCTTCATACTTAGTCTTTCTTCGTTCGATTTCCTTCTTTTTCCTTTTCATTTTTACTTTTACCATTACTCTTGTTCCCCCTCCCTTTCGGGGTCTCCCCTTTTTTTTTCTTCTTACGATTCCCAGATCGTTTCCTCCAGTAAAAATCTCTCTCGCTTTCTCTCTAATTACTTATTTTCATTTCCTGTTTTTTTTTTGTTTTGTTTTGTTGGCATAACTCATTTCTTCTTCTTTCGACTTTTAATCTTTTAAATATTGTTCCCCCCCCCCTTTTTTTTTTTGCAAAATCATTCCTTCCATTTTTTTTTCTCATAAAAATAGCTCTTACCTTTTTATAGACTATTTTCAAAATTAATTCCTGATATTTTATTCTAGTTTACAATTTCCTATTATCCTCAAATTACTTTCTCATAAAATACCTATTTCAACATTTCTACTTTCACTTTCATTCTTAATACTTTCACTTTCACTATTTAAAGAGAATTCGTTTTTTCAATCGTTATTTTTATTAATTATTTTCGTTAGTTATTATTTTAGTTTATTCTTTCACTTTCTATGTCTCAATCTCTCTCTCTCTCTCTCTCTCTCTCTCTCTCTCTCTCTCTCTCTCTCTCAATCTATCCTCTTATACTTTACTAATTTTCTTCTTTTCTTCGGAAAGTTTTAAATTTATAAAACTTTTTTTCAATTCATAGTTCTAGTTTCGATTTAATTTTCTTCATCTCTCTCTCTCTCTATATATATATATTATTATTATTATTATTATTAGTAGTAGTAGTAGTAGTAGTAGTTCATTTTTCAAATTCTTTTTTTTTCTCCGCCTCTATCTACATTTACCCTCTCATTTTCTTTTCCTTCCGAGAAATTTTAACTTTATCTAACTTTTTTGATCTCTCTCTCTCTCTCTCTCTCTCTCTCTCTCTCTCTCACACACACACACACACACACACACACACACACACACACACACACACACACAGTACCTTTAATATATAAGGAGCGCTAGAGAGACGGGAGCGTTCCAAAAGTAATGCCTCCTATTTTTTTTATTCCGCCCGTATGAATCAGAGGAGATTGCAAATTGCATTGCAATAATGACTGAATTCATCTTTCTGTTGCAGATATTGATGGTGTGAGACTTGAAGAAACGGACCCTGTCATGGACGTGCGTCAGAAATAGATATGTGTCACTGAATTCCTCAATACAAAAAAAAAAAAATGAATCAATCAACATTCATCGGTGCCTGTGGAACGTTTCCGAAGCCGATGCAGTTAAATGTCAGCACACTTAGGAGATGAGTTCGTCGATTTCAAAGTGGCGACAGAGATTTAAGTGACAAAGTACACCCCAGACGCCAATGCAAATCCACCACTCCATTGCTGGCAAAAGTGCATTGAGAATGGTGGTGACTATGTAGAAAAATAAATTCTGGAGTAGAAAAGGTTATTCCTTTTAATGCTACTACTCCCATCTTCATAGCTCTTCAACGTTTTATTTTTTTTAGTTAAAAAAATAAGATGCATTATTTTTTGGACGACTCTCGTATATATATATATATATATATATATATATATATATATATATATAGTTTCTTTTATGGAAGTCACACCAGACAAAGCATGAAGCCACTTGATGTAAAGAGCTAAAAAGAAAGTCCTTCAAGGTCAAAAACTGTTAGATGGAATAGGTTACGACCAAGAAAATAGCAATTCTTCCCTCTTTGTTAGAAACATCGCTCTTGAAATGTAAGAACTAAAAGACAAGATAAGGAAAATGAAAGTTACGTGGCTGCCGAAACTAAACGCAAAATCCACTTTCTACTCTCCTTTATATATATATATATATATATATATATATATATATATATATATATATATATATATGTATATATGTGTATATATGTGTATATGGGTATATATATATGTATATATATATGTATATATATGTGTGCATATGTATGTGTATGTGTATATATATGTGTGTGCATATATATATATGTGTATATGGGTGTGTGTGTATATATATATATATATATATATGGACTTTACACTCGATAATGAAAATAAAATAAAAATTACAACAGATCTCATTTTATTTAGGAAAAGATCACGTGTTGTCACGACAAAAATTCGTCACACTAAAAAAAAAAAAAAAAAAAAAAAAAAAACACTCGAGCAATCGTAGATACCAATCACACTCCTCCCTTAAAAAGAAACATTTACTGTTGTTATTGTCATTATCTTTGCGCTCATTAAAACTACCAGACAAGATCTCGAGTGTCGGTGTGTTTCTCACCAATAAGTAACTTTCATAGAAACGCATTTTTTCTTCTTCTCATAAATCAAATGCCAATTCAAATCCAAAATAAAATAAGGAAAAGGGGATTTTTTTTTAATCCTATTTAAAATAAAAATGTGAATGTGACAATTTGGAATTATTTTTCTTGACCCCCCCTTCTCCTCACTCGCCCATGTGTCTCTACCTGGGAAAAGTGCAGCTGTTTTTTTTTTTGTGTGTGTGTGTGTGTTGTTATTATTATTATTATTATTATTATTATATTTAATTTTTTGAAGGACCACGTACTGTTATGCCACATTGATCTCTGACCTTGTACGATATCTAACACATTATCACTAGTAAAAACACTACAAGAAAGCAAAAAGGCATTACTATTATTTCATACTTACTAGGAATTCTCAAATAGATTTATTACCATATTACTACTAAGACTACATTTTCCTACTCGTTTGGAGTTCTCACATCTCATATAATAATAATAATAATAATAATAATAATAATAATAATAATAATAATAATAAACCTTACTACTACTACTAACTAGTAGTTTTCACACAAGCCATCATAAAAGAATTATCTTTGAGAACAACCTGGGGTGTTCCCGGTGTCTGAGTGAGACAACAAGTCTCCCCAGATTTCCAGTACTCTCCACCTGTTTCGATAATCTTTATAAATTAGTTTGCGTTAGCGCAAGAGCCGTTTACCGTTGATTTCTCATTGGTAGCGACCGTTGGCCTTCACTGGAATTTGGGTGGCAATAAGCCTCCCCCAAGGTCCCAGTCTTCTCTGCGCTCATCCAGCAGAGGTCTGGTTAGTGCTTTTTCTCCTCAGTCTTTCTATTGTTCCTGACTCCCCGCCTCTCGATTATTTGGTCTGGCGCCAGTTTATGGTGACGCTATAAATATGGGGGGGGGGTAGGTAGGATATTATTATTAAAAGTATTATTGTTATTATTATTATTATTATTATTATTATTATTATTCACTAAAGGTCATTAGTATTGAATTATTATACTCCTTGATTTAACCATTCTAACATGCATGCTTTCCTAACCTCTATCACAGCTGCCACAGTTATGACCTCAACTACGAATTCTTCGTTTGCGACTTTCCCCTAATGCTAGAATATTGAAACGTGTGTATGCGCGTATCTCCAAGAGTAGCGTTCGCGTACACATTCGTGTGAGAGTTTACCAGTGATCATAGTAGCTACAGCCAACTTTGCCAACATCAGAGTTGTTGTCGATGTTAAACACTACCAATGATATCTCCGACAACCCTTCCCCGCGCTCCCTCCACCTCTACTGCAACCAACTGCGACTGGTTTTTCCCCATTCCTGCGAGACGGCATCGGAGTTTTAGTGGAGCGGAATGTGATTGCGGTGGCGTGGGGGTCGATAAAAAGGCGCTGTTATTGTTCTACACCTCTCTATCTACTCCCCCCTCTCTCTCTCCATCTATCTATCTATATTCATCTCTCTCCATCAATCTATCTCTCTTCATCTATCTATATTTATCTATCTATCTATCTATCTATCTATCTCTCACTCTGTGTGTGTGTGTGTGTGTGTGTGTGTGTGTGTGTGTGTAAGGGATATATATATATATATATATATATATATATATATATATATATATATATATATATATATTCCGATCTTGTAGGCATCGATATCAGGAGAGAATATGGCGATCCCCTGGTGACCGAAAAACTGTTATATACCATCGAATAATTAAACTGAAATGAAAAATACAATAACAGCCTTGCTCACAACCTGTGTTCAAACAAATACGTCATTATCACACGAGAAGAGGTCATGACGTGGATGCGAGCGGCAAAGATATTTATAAACCATCATTAAAAGGGCTTGGGGTATTTTACCAGATTTGTATAAATAAACATTTCATTAGCATTTGCTCTTCAAGCTTATATATTTTTATTACTTATCAGGGAATTGAAATCATGAGATATTCATTTAGAAAAAACTGCATCATGCTTAGGTATAATTAATTCTTTATTTATGCATATAAACAATGCATGGACTCCCACGTTTATGTGTGTGTGTGTGTGTGTGTGTTTGTTTGTATGCGCACGCGTATGATTAAAAGATCTAGTCTACATAAATAAAACAGTAGATGTATGTATGCATGCGTGCGTGTTTGTGTGAAAATATTTAACCGATAAACTCTTAAACTACTGGTCACAAAACACTGGAATTAACAAGAAATAGTATTCATACACCAACGATGGTTTATAACGAGCAAAATCTTTGTTTGGATGGATGAATAACGCGTACAGAAATATGTCGGCAAGTTGAAACGCAAAATGTTCATTTCAACTTGCCGACATATTTCAATTATTTTTAGCGCGTGCACAAAGTCGTTCAATTTTTAATCTTTCTCATCTATCTGTCAATAGCTCAGACGGTAGCGTCTGTGGCTAGAGCGCTAAAAAATGTTTTGGTTTCGATTCTAGCTAATTCTAATTTTTTGACTTTTTTTTTGGGGGGGGGGACTGGCTAAAAGCGATATTTTGCAAATATATATTAGTGTGTATATGTGTTTTATTAATGAACCACCGCTTATCAAAGCGAAAAGTCACTCAATGATACGAGTTGATAGGTTTGTCAGGTGGATAACAAAATTTTCTGTGTATACCTATAATGTGTGTGTATCTGTACTGATATCTATGTATATGGATTTCTTTATATATATATATATATATATATATATATTTAATGCAATTAGGTTATCAAAGAGTACATCTTAAACAAAAATCTATCACGATAAAAAAGGCTCAATACTGTTATGAGAAGCAATTGAATATAGTAAGTAAAAGATGAGTAATAAAAGTTACATGTAACTTTATTATAACATCAGAACAACAAGGAAAAATAAAAGAATAACTAAAGAAAGTGGGTTAGGCCATAGCATTTTGAGGCTAAATGCTTCTCATCATGCTCTTCTTGTCTTTTGACGAGAAGCACTTAGCTTTGAAATACCATGGCCTAAGAAGGTTTCTTTTGTTCTTCTTTCTCTCTTGTATTTTTCTTAGTTCTGATGTTATAATAAAGTCATATGTAACTTTTAATATTTATCTTTTACTTATATATATATATATATATATATATATATATATATATATATATATATATATGCATATATATATATATATATATATATATATATACACACACTCGCATATATATATATATAATCTTTATATATTTCTGTGGAAATATGATTTTTTTTTCAATTATATTTCACCTTTTTTATATACTAATCCTTAATTTATGAAGTTCGATGTAATTACAGAACATATAACAAACATAATAATGTTTATATATATATATATATATATATGTATATATATGTGTCTGTGTGTGTGTGTGTGTGTGTGTGTGTGTGTGTGTGTGTGTGTGTGTGTGTGTGTGTATACATATTTAGTTTTTAAGTAGGCTTGTATTTTCTGTATGTATTTCAATATTAGCAGGGGTTGCCCGGCCTTGCTCAGTAGTCGAATACAATAAATATATTTGAATTCATGCATATTTCGTATTAATTACTACAGAGCCAATTCTCCATTGAATATTATATTGTACCTAATATATAGTACTGATTTCAAAAGATTAAAAAATTAACTTGGGTGCCATCAACTAAAATCGAAATCGAAACCAAAAAATTTAGCGCTCCTGTCACAGTCCTCACAGTTTGAGCTGTGTCCAGATAGATAAGAAGGGTTAAAAATTAAACCACTTCAAACTATGAATGAATTTGTGCATGCGCAGAAATAAAAGAAATATTTTGGCAAGTTGAAATGAACATTTTTGC
>NC_136500.1:71261221-71321221 GCF_053919585.1 Euprymna scolopes | reverse complement strand
CATCAAGTAAGATGAGAATATAAAATTTGACTCTGATAACTTGGCCTGAAGAGGCTTAGCATAAATATGTATGTACACACATAACCCTAAAAATATGTACTAAAATGTATAACTTTACTTGATATTTCATATTTCTTTCGACTAAGCTGAGATTATTATTTTATAACCCCTTGAACTTTCTACATAAAAATCATTGATCGTAAAAGCAAGATTATGGTAATCAACGTCCAATAACTTTGAACCTTTGACCTTCTGCTTTATAAATGGATCTTGAAGAACAACCGGGAATAGAAAGATGACGTCTTTGAAAATCAATTGGATGGTTCATCCGATTGTCTGCGAAATTTTGGTAAAAATGTATATGTACATTTTGCTTTGCCGATAATTGCAATTTCAATGAAATAAGACATTAGATTTTTAACCCATTCTTTATCCCCACTCTCCCATCTGTTTTTGTCTTTTTTTTGCAATTACCCTAACTCAAAAGATATAGGGTTTTTATTTGCTTAATTAACCCTTAGTCGATTAAGTGAATTCGAGAATATTTTCTTTTAATTATCAATATTTTGGAAAATGTATAGATTTTAAATTGATCATGTTATTATTTTCCCAAGCATTATCGATATAGGTATCACACACACACACACACACACACACACACACACACACACACACACACACAAAGAATTGAAGGATAATCCAAGATTAGTCTATTTGTAATTATGTCAAAAACTGTTTCTTACACATTTATTCACCCCCAAATAAGGCATACTGCCACTTGGACGTGAGGGTTACCGCTTGGCACTATGTAGAGAGTTGAGAGGCGAGATGCCTGTTCAATTTACATTTAAATTTTTGTAACATTAGTACAGTCAGGGAAGCAGGAAACAGGGAGGAAATTCCAAACTCTAGCAGTCCAAAGAAGGAAACTATTAGAGTAGAAGGCATTCCGCTATCTAGGGACCTCAACAGTGAATGAGTAGGATTTTGCAGCGTGCACATCGAAGGGCACAAGCGCTACAAGTTCGTCGGAGCACATTCCACCAAAGAACGTTTAAAACAGGAACAGGGATGCAATATTGTGCCAATGGGGTTGAGCTTGATTGATAGTGTAGGAACCATTTGATTGGAGACTATTTTGGACCCTATCTAGACTAATGATAGATGCGCCAACCCAGATGTGGCAACAATACTCCATCCATGAGCGAATGGTGGTGTTGTAATGATAGAGAATACTCTCTGGTGTGAGTAATTTTCTAGTATGCTTGAGGGAGCCCACCTTCTTTGCAGCAGCCTTGGCAATGTCCCGGTGCATTTATTCCAATTCATGTTGGCTGTGAAATGTTAAGCCAAGGAGTTTAAACAATGAGCTCACAGGTAGAATGTTATTAGTCATATTTTGTATCCACCAAATTCCAGTCATGATTATTCAACAATCTTTGCTGTTATCACCATTCAACGATATGCAGAGGTACTTTGGTGATCGTCTCATTAGTAGGAAGTATGATTTAAAATAGGCTTCACATTCATCAAGCGTTAACCGCTCGGATTTTTATCTGCAAATTCATCTAAAAAATAATGTCTATGGGAGACAATCTATAGATTATTACTGAACTGAAGATGGCCATCACAGCTCAAATTAAGGCAGTGTTAAAAAATGGCATTAAATTTATTAGAAATTTTGGACTTGGTATCTACATGTACTTAATAAATAAAATATTGCCTTTGGCTTTTGTACAAGAGTGGCCAAAATTTGTATTTCTATTCATGTATTGAAGAAACAAAATATTACTCCGTTGCCTTGAGCCCCGGAGAGGCATAGGCCATGTACAACTTTGTAGATGTTTTTGTAGCAAAGAGTTTTGTTTTTCAGGATGAGGATGCTGGCCCCACGCCCAACCTTCCCAGAAGATACATACAGCACCCAACCTTCCCAAATGTTCACCCATCTGGTACTGGCCAGGCTCAAAGTTGCTTAACTTCAGTGATCTGGCGAGAACCAGTGTGATTGTGCCATACTCAAAATATTACTCAGGTTTCAGATTTTTTGGAAATCGTCATCATAGTATTTCACTCCATCTTGAGGTCCATCAGCAATGTCAGAGACATCCCTCGGGTCTACATCGGGCCATGCCTCGCTTAGTGGACAGTCTGTGAAGATGTGTGCTATAGTCTGCACGTCGGTGCTTCTGAGGCACCGAGTCTTCAATACATCTCTCCCCATGTTTTGGCAAACTTTAATCAGGCCTGGTTAAGTGTTAACCATTCTGTCCAAGGAAGTTTAGAGCCTGTTGGGATGACTTCTTTCGGTGTCTGAAGAGTCTCGTTGTCGTCTTTAACTGATTCATTCCATCAACATAAGTGGAAGGATGTTGGTATTGTTCATCTGAGGCTTGTGACAGTGACAAAGCTCTTGCAGGATGATGGTAATTGAGGAACCTCTCAGTGTCCAAATAGGAGGTGGCAATTGTCGTTGCTCTGCATATCATACTCTATCTTCGCTATCAGACTTTTTGAGATTAGAATTGCTTATTTCGATTGTTCGGATTGGCAATTTGAGATCTTGTATCAAGGCATACTTATGAAATCACAATAAAATAAAGAGTGTTGAATATTCATAACTAAAACTTGGTGGACAATTCCGGCATATACTGAAGTTTTTGCATTAAATGTAGTTGGATTGTGAATTTTATTTATGACCCCGATGGGTGACAGTTTTATAGGATCACACTGTACATGCAGGGTGCGAGAGAAAGAAAGTTATTACTGGCGAGTTTTATGACTTTATTCACTTTAACAAAGTTTCTATTATTAGAGAAAAAAAGTCATGTTTCAGAAAATTTGAGATGAGGATGGATTATTTGAATTATTCAGAGGAAAATCAATATCAACCAAAATGAAAATAGTAGTCCAAAAAATCCAATTAAAAAAAAAAATCTATAAGTGTACAGATATGTTTTAGGATTGAATATATTATCCTATATTTTGCAGGTTACCCAATTTTCTATTTATTTCCAACTGCATTCTGTTATATTTTATTCTTAGAAACTCAAATCCGGAATTGTAACTTCCACCATTAAAATAAAATTAAAGAAAAAAAAGATGAGGCTGTAAATCAAATGATGTTAGGTTTATCAGTGTTTCTGATTTTACTGGAGAAAAAAATTGAAAAATAATAAAAAGAGGGCAATGTCTTTACGAGATTTCAATAGACTAGTGTCATCATCATGTAACAGAGTCGCTGACACTGGATTAGCAGCAGCAGCAGCCATATGCAAATGACCAAGACGGCAGCACGAAGCGACATCACAGTAGAGGTAAAAGGACACACTTAGACAGAGAAGCAGTGCTCAGGGAAGCACGTGTTAAAGATATGAGAGAGAGCAGGGAAGGACAAGTTCAAGACACGAGTGTTTGGAGAAATGGGATTCGAGACGTGTTCGAGACACATGGGTGGCATCAGAGCAAAGACGAAGAGTCACACGCGACCGGAAAAGAAGATATTGTTTAAACATTGAGAAAAAATATGTTGTTTGGAAATACCAGATATAAAACTTTTGCAATAAAAAAACAAAGTGAGTCAAGTTTTTTCCTTTCTTATGTTCCTTGCGACGGAGTCTACAACATGTTGGGTCCGTTAAGAGGTAACAACGCCGTTAAAAATAAGGTGTACAACGTTACAGTCATATTAGTTTGAACATCCATTTTACATGTTGACATATGCTGGACGGTTTTTGATAATTGATTTCAATATAAACCTATCTCTGGCCAGGTCTTTCAAGTCCATCCCTATCACTTTCTCTTATGTTTTCCTTGGTTGTAAACTGAACTTGCTACATAAACTGTTCTACATTTACTAACCCAAAAACTCTCATCCATTCTTTCAGTGTGCCCATACCATCGAAGTCTCCTGTTCTGCACACATATCTCTATACTGCCCAACTTTAATCTTTCTCTGTAGTCATCAGATCTAAACTCATCTTTAAGTTTCACATTAAACATTCATTGTATCACTCTCATATCATTTCTCTTCAAGCAACACATGTCCGCAACTCTTACAGGCCAGGTCTCTCTCCTATAGATCATCATATTCATACACATGCCGGATTTACTCTTATCTTAGTCAAGTGTGGTAATGCTCTGCTGGTTAGTAATGATGCATCACAGACTTGTTGGCATCCTTCCGTCTAGATAGGTGATGGAGAACCACACCTGAAGGTTGTCTTGAGTCATAGCAACTGTTGCTGTGACTGAGCAGACCCATGCAGGATCAGCAGATTCTGTTGCACTTTCCGCAAGGATACCCTCTGTCATGCTCTGCCGATGATGCTGCTGAAGCTGTCCTTTTGCGTCTGCCTCCCTTCTCCTCCCACTGTTCATTTCTTCTCTCTTCGTTCAGCCGGACACACTTCTTGACTTTGATCTCCCAGGAGCCACGGTCCGCTTTATAGGATTCAAGGTCAACAGGGTTGATGTTGCTGGATTTTAAGTCCCGTTTGCACCCATCCTTATATCTGAGGAGTGGTTTACTGGTTGGTATGCTGCTGGCTGAGGGCTTACCATACAGGGTGTCTTTGAGGATTCGGCCATCCTGCATGCGAACGACGTGCCCTAGCCAGCGCAGGAGTCTCTGGGATATGAGGGCAAACAGGCTTGGAAAATTTGCTTTGGCAAGAACATCTTTGTTCAGAATGCGGACCTGCCATGTAATGCCTAAGGTCACAAACTATATGTTATTTGTCTAAATAAACTGTAAAGTGTGTGTAAGACCAGAAAAAAAAAAGCAATCTTGCTTGAAATTAGGACTAACGCCAAACAAATGAACATAATTTCTATATATATTTTTTTTTACACAGGAATCACCACTTATCAAGGTCAGGAGCCCACTCGAGGATAAGGGTTAATGGGTATACAATAGTCAATGTGATTATAGCGTTTTTAACATAGGTAGTGGGATTTTTGTAAGTTGAATTACATAGGGGGGACGGTTCATCAAGAACTTGTTTACATTGGACTTGAAGACAATCAGAGTGTAGTAAGCTGGGAAGCAGGCCAATGGAAGAGAGTTCCACCGACGTGCAGTTCTAAGAAAGAAACTCTGCTCATGGAATCTACATTAAGGTTTAAGCACAGATAAAGAGTGTGGGAAACTATTGGTAGTGGTTCTGGCTAGAACGAGTGTTTTTTGTGAAAGTTTGGCGAGGGGGGGGGGCATAGATTGAAGCTCAGACGAGCACCTGCCATGGAAATAACGATAAAGCTGTTATTTTCAAATCGTTTTGTTTTATGACAAGTGCTTGATATTTTAAAATATTAATTTATAAAATAGAGCAATAATATTGAAAAATTACAAACTAATAAATCCTGTCATGTTTTTTTTTTAAATAAATAATACACAACCACTATTAATTACACTTTGATTTGATTTGAAAATTCATAAACCGTGACATAGAAACCGGAATCTTAGGAAGATCTCCATTATTGCAGTAATTATACGAGTAACCAGACTTCAGAGGAAAAAATATACCCGGAGAACCAAGTGCAAGAGCGATACAAACAATTACACATAAAGTGACGATTAAAATCTTAAAAAGATCTCTCAGATAGAATTATAGGGAAGTGGGTGAATGTTGGGCATCTGGTAGGATGCCCCATCCTCAGCTAAAGAAAAATGATGAGAAAATTTATTTAAAATAAGTTTTGAGATTTTTTTTAGATGTGGATTTATCATTTATATTTTTGGACTATTGTTTTCATCTTTGATGATATTCTCATAAGGTTTCGGCCGATGTAGTCTCCAACCTTCGTCAAGTGCATATTGTCGAACTTGGTTATCTATATGAAATTTCAAACTGAAACTTTTATTTAATTGACAGGCGTAGGGTGTTTTAATTCCATCAGCCATGACAATGTAGAAGTTTTATGGGCACGTGTTACAGTGGATGAAGAAAAGAAAAAAAATAAAGAAGGAAAATGGGAAAAGGAAGAAGAAAGAAGAAAAAAGAAAAAGGTAAAATATAAAAAAATAAGAAAAGGAAATAAGGAAAAGGTAAAAAGAAAAATGAAAATAAGGTAAAAAAAAAAATAAAAAGGTGAAAAGCGAAGCATGAAAAAAAGAAAAAAGGGAAGAAAAAGAAAGAAAAAGAAAAGGGGAAGAAAAAAGAAAAAGGGACGCAAGAAAAAAAAGAAAAAGGGAAGAAAAAAGAAAAAGGAAAGCGGGAAAAAAAGAAAAAGGAAAGCGAGAAAAAAAAGAAAGAAAAAGGAAAGCGAGAAAAAAAAGAAAGAAAACGGGAGGAAAAAGGAAAGAAAAAGGAAGAACAAAAGAAGGAAGAAAGGAGGAAAAAAAAACAGGAAAAAAGGAACAAATAAGAGGAAAAGAAAAAGAAAAGTAAAACGGAAAAAGAAATAAAACGAAAAAAAAGGGGGAAATTTGTTAATAGGTAAGTTGACAACCCGGCTAGTTCACAAAGGCAAAGTATGACTACAAAGATTTTTGAACCGATCTTTTAAGCTAGACTTTGGAATTCCCTTTCTGCTACCTGCTTCCGTGACTGTACTGATATGCAGAAGTTTAAAGGCAACATAAACCAACATCTTGTTAATCTTTCCTGAGTATGGTCCCAAATAGTAGCGATAGGCCTTGTTAGGGGTGAATGTGAGTTACACACACACACACACACACACACACACACACACACACACACACACACACACACACACGTGTGTGTGTGTGTTTTATTTTTATTACCGATTTATCTGTTTCATTACACATGTTTCGATTACCGAACCGTATTAACGATCCAGTAACTTCATCAGACATTACAGAAACCCTGCATTCCTGTAATGTCTGACGAAGTTACTGGATCGTTAATACGATTCGGTAACCGAAATATGTGTAACGAAGCAGATAAATCGGTAATAAAAAAATAAAACATATTTGCTCTGCAATAGTATTGAGCACGTGATTCAGATTTTTACTATATATATATATATATATATATATATATATATATATGGCCGTGTTAGTTTGAAGATACATTTCATATCTTAAAAAGAAACTGTACGTGTCTATCTCATTACATATCACAGCGAGAGCGAGAGAATTTGTTCTCAGAACAGGTATATATTTTTTTCTAGGGATGGGGGGGGGGGTATAAAACAAGTTAGAAAATGAATATGACGTCACGTCAGCGTAGTAACCAGGTTTCTTGCATAATTGGAATTAAAATAGTTTTAATGACTAACGTCTAAGGCAGTCAGAGCACGACTGCCGGGAGAAATAATTTTCCTTAAATCAACAGGAAGTCAGAATATTATTCTCCAAAACAAAGAAATGATGCACAAAAACCAAAACAAGAAAATTTCAAAAATAATATTTAAACTGCTGTTAATATTTATAAAAAAAATAAAAATAAAAAAGAAACATGTTATGTGTTTATCTATAATGAAAACTATGTCGCATTTCTAAAAGATATTACTGCTTAATTATCCCTTTTTGTTTTTATTTTTTTTATTTTACTTTTCTGATGATTATTTTGTATAATATATATATATATATATATATATATATATATATATATATATATATATATATATATATATATATTAATGCATGTTTCGTGTGTATCACGAACGTTTTTGATTCTTCTTTGAATCATCATCAGTTGAGAAAGCAAAAGAGAAAAAAAAAAAAGAACCTAGAGAAACGGACATGTTAAGTCAGACGCCAATAGAACGTTTTCACTGTTGCAGGAAGGACATTAACAATTTAAATCCGACAACGCCAGAATTAGTGTCACGTGATAAAATTGTATTATGTTAGACATTTAAAAAAAACTTAACAGTTAAGAGAAGAAACCAGTATCACAGAAAAAATGCTGCTTAAATGCATACTATATATATATATATATATATATATATATATATATATATATATATATATATATATATATATATAAGAGAAAGTGCGTACGATTTCCTATGAGAATGAAACGCAGACGCCTCTGCATAGCTTGATTGGCATAGATATTTGTTAATACCTTACTACCTAGCTTTGCTCACGTATCGAGCACTGTTTAAAGAAATAATGAAAATCTATACATAATATATCTCATTATTATATACCTGTAGACATATAATAATAATAATAATAATAATAATAATAATAATAATAATAATAATAATAATAATAATAATAATAACAACAACAACAATAATATAATGGAACAACAGGAGTATGAAATGAAGTCACAAAACTATATATTGGTAGATATAGAATGGTTCATTTATTGAATAATGGAATACAACCAAAATTTGGGGGATAGAAGGGACTGTTTATGCCAGGGCATTTCGAAGCCTAATGCTTCTCATCAGAAGAGTAGAGAAGGTGCTAGTTAGCATGGTGGAGATGCGGCGTCTAGCGTAGGGTTATATCCCCCAGATTTTGCTTGTATTCCATTATTCAATAAATAGACCAATCTATATCTACCAATATATAGTTTTCTGACTTCATTACATACTCTTGTTGTTCTATTATATAAGCTCCAATGATGATTGTTGAGCTTGGCATTATCCGGATAAGCTTCCTCTTGTGGAATTGAACTCTCTTTTCCTCTTACACATTAAGCTATCTATATATATCTATAATATAAAGCTGTGTCTGTGTCTGTGTGTGTGTGTGTGTGTGTGTGTGTGTGGTCACGAATAGGCTCCTATATGGTTGACTATTTTAAAAAACTGATTACATATAATGATAGATGTATCAAGACACAGGAATGGGTATGTTTGATCCTGCAGAACGGTGGTTCATTAAAATTGTGGGGTCTGTGTTCGCGCCTTGTCGACAAAGTATGGAAATAAAAAATTTAAAAATTAAAAAAAAAAACGTTTACAAGTGTTTTTGATATAGATGTACATAAGAATGCTTTGATAAGTATGTTTTAACTTAAATAGGTATGATAAAATTGTGGGGTCTGCGTTCACGCCTGGCCTCCATAGAATGGAAATAGGCACAAACTTTAATAAAGACTTTTCATATCTATCTGCGTAAGTATACTTTGATAATTATGTTTCAGCTTGAAGAAATATGGTATAATAAAATTATGGGGTGTTCGTTCGAGTCTGACCTCAATAATATGGAAATATGTCACAAAGTTTAACAAGGTTTTTTAATATAGATCCACAGAATATTGTGATGTTTCAGTGTGAACAGGTATGGTATAATAAATTATGGGGTTTATCTATTTTATTTTTACTTTCATCATATTTTGCTTTGGTTTTGATACCCCCAAATTCGAAGCTATCTCTTTACAACCCTTCCTTTTCATAACCTATCATACTTTAATAAATCAGAGTCCATTTTCTGTAGGCTGTTTTTGAACCCAGTCAACGACGGGTACTTTTGCTAATATATATATATATATATATATATATATATATATATATATATATATAAAACCGACTGTCTGTTGATCTGTCTGTCTCTATATTTTCAAACTATCTCCTCCGAAACTGAAAGTCGCAGAGTGGCGCTAGGGGCCTCCAATGATTGGATTTTTTTTACAGGCCGTTCTTTTACGAGTCTTTAGCCAGTTAAAATAGTTTTTAAGGGGTCCAAAATGGATCAAAATTGGAAAAAAATCGTTTTATATTTTGTACATTCATCTGAGTTTATTTTTAATTTTTAATCACTTTATATGCGCGTCACGTTTGTACAGTGGTAACGTCACCAGCTTTGAGTGTTACAGCTTCAATTCTCGCTGATGACACCTAAATATTTTTTTTTTGCTTTTGAAATCACTACTCTATAATAATATATACGAAATCTGAATGAATTGAAATATATTTAAGCATATTTTACGCCCGAGCAAAGCCGAGCACTCTTCCCTCCGCTAGTGTGTATATATATATTTTTATTTTCTCTATTTTGTCGGAATACTATTTCCATTATTTTCGTAATATATATATATATATATATATATATATACACACACATATGTATGTGTGTGTATTAGTGGTGGGAAAATTCAAATATTTTTTACCGATTCCGTTTCTTTTTAAATTATTGAATATTATTTTAGTGTTTGTACCAGTAATGAAAAATTAAATTTTAAACAAAAGTAAAAATGAAACAATTAAAAGCATCGTTTTGGGAATCGGAAAATCGGTAAAAAAAAAAATTCTCAGAAGTTCCGATTTTTCCAATTCTCAATTCCGATTTATTATTCCAACACTATATATAATTATTTACTATAAATGACCTTCTCTCTGTGAGGAATGGTCTCTACCAAACTCCTCTCTCAATTTTTTGGTCTACAGACTTGAAACTTGATATATGGGGGATTTGGACATGTGGAACAAATTTGATTTGTTTTTAGCCGGAAAAATAACTGCTAAACAGTTCATATTGAACAAAAATTTGAACTTGGCAGGCGTAAGTCGACATAAAGTGCTCTTCTACGCATCTACAAATATACATTTGTACATTTTATAGCATTTAAAAATTTTTTATATGCGTAAGGACATAGTACAGATGGTAACGAATAAGGTTGGAGAGGTATATGTTTTGATTTCGATTCTAGCTGATGGCACCCAAGTCATATTTTCTTTTAAGTTTGGAAATCACTTTTATACACTGGACGCAATATACTCATTGATAGAGAATTGGCGGAGAGGTTTAATCACATACTATTTAAGATACACCAGATATTCTAACTTCGTACGATTTTACTGAAAATGGATCACCTGTTGAATTTAGGAAAGCATAAGATAGATCTATTTTTGTCTCTGAAAATTAAACAGAAAATAACTCTCATAGCATAAAGGGAAGATAACTCTCACAGCTTAATTTAAGAATGTTTAAGTGTAACTTGCGTCGACTAATAATAATTGAAAATAAATTAAATATAAATTAAATTGAAATGTTTTTAATAAATCAACTTTAAATATTTCTAAATACTTCAATAAAACAATAAAAACAATCCTATTACAACAGTTAATAACATGGAGCTAATTATTCAAATAGATTTTATATTTTATGCAAATAAGGTTACTTCTTGAGTGTAGATTTCCGTTAGATATATCTTATATATAAAAGGCTACATGTCTGTCCGTCTGCCTGTCTCCATTTTTCAAACTCTATCTCCTCTGAAACTAAAAGTCGCAGAGTGGCGCTAGGGGCCTCACATGATTGGATTTTTTATGGACCGTTCTTTTTTTGGGTCTTGAGCCGGTTAAAATAGTTTTTACATCTTATTTTCTTATATTTAAAAAAAAATAAATAAAATGCTTAACGTTTATTTAGACTATATACATACACTCTCCCCTCGTGTGTTGAGTAATCAGGTAAGAGAAATTGCTGGTTACTACTCGCGATAATGCAAAGTTCTTCATAAGAGAATAGAGTCCTCTTGGCACTGATAATCTATCTTCTACTGTTATATGAAAGGAATTTTATGTGTGACCGTGTGAGTGGTTGGTTGGTGGTTTTTGTTTTACGGCATATCAATCCTTTTCGGGTTATTTAATGCCGAATCCAAAGATTGAAAAAAAAATTTTTAATAGAATATATTTGTTGTTTTCAAGTCAGTTTCTATTTAACCCATAGTTGGGACCCTAGCAGGTACTACCACTCCGGGTCAGAGTGGACCTGGGAGCAATGGCAATTAAAGGGTAGCTCCACACTCCCCAAAGCCTGCAAGATGGGGCCTCACCACTGGATATAGTTTAAGGTCATATCCAGGACCACCGTGTGAGTGAGTTCGTTCTTTATGAACTCCAGAACAGCTAGGCGGATTTCTTTTTTAAATTTCACTCTAAGGTACTTATTGTGGCTGAGAGTGTTTTTACATCGGCTTTGTATCGGAATGCGTTTGATAAGTATCGAATAAATTCGATTAAAAAAGAGAGCCTGATTTTGACCAAAGTTAACACTTTTATACTGCCTAACATCACAAGTGCATTTGAAGAGTTTTATCACCGCACAAGCAGAAAGGCCAAGCCTATAAAACCAACTGCATATTTTTTATAAGACAGGGACACGTTCGAAATGAATGTTTTTTTTTAGAGCACAACTGTACCATGATACTTGACTTTTGTACGTTTAACTTTAATTCAAATGATTATGTAAAAATCATTTCATAAAATAGACAGTTCTTTGATAAGAAAGGGGTGCGTTTGAAATTTATATTTTAGTTTTAAACTTTAAGTGAAGCCATTATTTACAGATAATTTTAAAAAATCAAGAGTAGATTCTCTACAGTGCAATGTACACTATAATGTATTGTAGACTAAGTCACTGTGGGGGGGGGGCATGTGAAGCTTCCTCCTGGTGCACCACGGTGAGTCCTCAATTAGAGCAGGCAATCAATCGATCGGATTAAAAAAAATTTCACCGATTTCGAAGACAATAAAAGTATGGGAGAGTGGAACATTTGTTGATTCTCATTCAATCCCGGACAATATTGGGTCTCCCTGCTAGTACTTTATGTATATATATATATATATATATATATATATATATATATATATATATATATATAACTACTTCATTTACTCACATAAAATTAATATACGAAAGTATAAATTTATGCGTAAACTTTAAGTATTAACTTCAAAAGTGCTCAATATGTAGATAGAGCTAGTTAGTAAGTTATAAAATATATATGGCGATTAAGCTACACTGAATATTCCGCGTTTCATATGGCGATTAAGCTACACTGAATATTCCGTGTTTCATCCACTCTAGGACTAAGAATCCTGGAGTGGATGAAACGCGGAATATTCAGTGTAGCTTAATCGCCATATGAAACGCGGAATATTCAGTGTAGCTTAATCGCCATATGAAACGCGGAATATTCAGTGTAGCTTAATCGCCATATATATTTTATAACTTACTATATATATATATATATATATATATATATATATATATATATACACACACATTATGCTTTCACCTTCTGGATTGTGATGTTGGTGCAAGAAGTCTGAGCCGGTTTTGATCACGGTGTGAAGTACCTGTTAGTTTAGCCACACTAAAGAGCAGTGATACAACAAAACAGCCAGGCTGTGGAGGCTGTGTGTGCGACGGACAGTAAGTTCATGTTTGCTATTCATAAGACCTGTTTGCCTCCCTTTAATCGAGAGTAGTTGATTCCAGTCGAGCAGCCAGCTTGTTGGCTTGACGCAGACGACGTGTGGTCGCGGCACATAACAATAGTGGCAATTCTTCCGGGTGTTGCAGAGATTTTTATCGTTTTACCGAGGAATGAGAGTCTTTCAAAAGAGACCCTCGCAAGTTGTGAGCGTTGGCTTCGAAAACCATCGATGAAACAGTGAGAAGGGCGAGCGATTTAGATTGGTCGATTCCAATGCACTTAGTATTTCTCTCTCTCTCTCTCTCTCTCTCTCTCTCTCTCTCTCTCTCTCCTTTTCTCATCTCGGTCTTTATAAGATTCTTATTCCCTTCTTTCTTTTAGCACTTCTTACTTTCTTTCTTTCTTCATCTTATCCTCTTCCTCATCTTATGTATTTCTTCATTCCTTTCTGTATCTCTTATATTTTCAGTTTCCTCTCTCTCTCTCTCTCTCTCTCTCTCTCTCTCTCTCTCTCATTTCTTTACTATTTCTTTATTTTTTTCAAATCCCCCCTCCTCTCTCATATTCTTTTTCTTTTCACTTTTACATAACACACATCAACAAAATAAATATTATGCAAAAAAAAATAAGATGTTGGTATTACGAGGCGCTTTCAATAAGTTTCCAGACTTTTTGGTATGGACACTTTTATAGATCGTACACACATGAAACTTTAGTCCCCTTCGAAGTAATCTCCTTCGGCTACAATACACTTGTTTTACCGGTCCTACTACTTCCAAAAGGCCTCATGGAGATCCTCTTGTGTGAGCATGTCAATGACTCTCATCACAGCCTCTTTCATCTCCTCAATTGTCTCATAACAACAACCTCTAAGGTTTTCCTTGATCTTAGGGAATAACCAAAAGTCACAGGGAGCAAGGTCTGGACTATATGGAGGGTAAGAAACTGTTTTGATGCCTATATTATTCAAATAGTCTGTGACAAGGATGGAGTTGTGGAGTGGAACATTCACACACATCTTCCACATCTTCAGTTCCTTGCGAATAATTGTGTATACAGTTCCCACACTGACATCAAACTGTGCACTTATTGTCTCTATAGACACACGACAGTTCTTATCCATGAAATTCTTTATTTGGCCAATCAATTCTGGTGTTCTGACTTCCTTCCTCCTTCCACATCTCTCATCAACACTCACAGACTCCATGGCTTCCTTGAATCTCTTATGCCACTCAAAAACTGATAGTCGATTCATGCAAGATGGTCTAAAAGCAGTTTGATGCATTCTATACGTTTTTGCGACATTCTTTTTTCAAGTTTAAAACAGAATTTTATTGCATAGCGTTCTTCTTCTCTAAAGTGTAGACTACAAAGTAACAGAGGATTTTGGTAGGGACCGTTCCTCAAACAGAGAGATAAGGTCACTTATATATATTTATTGACAAAACAGCCGTTTCGCCTTTTCAAGATTCACCAGTGTGACTAGATACAGCAAGTACAGCAATCCCAAGATTATATATATATATATATATATATATATATATATATATATATATATATAAATATATAAATCTAAAACGAATATTAGAAATGATATTATTTCTAAAAAACACTTATATTTGGAAAATGTAAACTTATGGAAATCAGATTGGTTATATATATATATATATATATATATATATATATGTGTGTGTGTGTGTGTGTGTGTGTGTGTGTGTTTATGGGAAAAATATACTTATTGAATTCTATTTCTAATCCTTTTAAAGACGGGAAATATTAAAAAATTAACATAATTATATGCTTGTTCCTGCGCTATGTAACAGGTGCTGCCAAGAATTAAACATTTTTACATGCTGGAAGAAATAAACGGTAAGATGAACAACATCTTAGAATTTGGAATGTAGACTTTTTGTCAATATATATATATATATATATATATATAATTGACAAAAAGTTTCATATATATATATATATATAATGAAATATTGTAACAGGATGAAATGACTGCTTAAGAATGAAATTTGACAGTGTATTAAATACTTTTGCATAAGGGTAATTTTATTTTTCGTTAATAAATATTTGTTAACTAAGTATATTTTCATTTCCAGTTTATTTTTAGATAAATAATATCTGTTCACAGATTGAGTGTGTAAATTTCATTCAAATTAAGTTGATATTTTTTTTTGAGAAATATGAAAAAAAAAAATAATGTACCAAATACTTTTGCTTCCCACCCTGCTGTATATATCGGGACTGATAAAATTAATTCTCCAAAAAGAGCAATTTTGCACCACTTTAATGCCCTCCATATGAAAATTGAAATCAAAATATAATAACACTAAACCTTATGCCTAGAATCCTTCTATTTTAACCAAAATTCCTTACATATATCGATTCTGAAAAATGTCTAAAAATTAAGGTCTAAGCTTAAGGGACCTTAAGAGTAAATGAAAATTTAGGGAATCTTGCTTAATTGATGACAAATTGGACCAAACTTAATGCAAATCTGAAATATTTAAATTTCAAATTTGTGCCTATGTTACATTCTATTTACGTTTCAAAACATTCTGAAGAAACTTGGAGATTATTGCTTAGTTGATAACAGCTTTGTTAAATTTTCATGAAAATCGAAAATATTTGAAGTTTCACAAAAAGGTTAAACCCCTCCTTATCTCATTTGCATGAAACTGAATTAAAGTAAATATAACTCACACTTGGACCCCATACGACTAGCAGCTGTGTTCCAAAATTCATAATGTTCAGTTAATTAGTATAAAAGTGAATCCTGTGCAAACAAATATATAAACATATATAACTTTATATATAGATATATCTTCAAATCACTCTCAGTCAAATGTGAATATAAAATATCATAGCGTTTCTGAATTTTTTAGATGAAGATTGGTTATTTGTATTTTTTGGATTCTTCGGACTACTGTTCTCACCTAAGTGTCATTCTCACAACATGCAACTTTCAGCGTTCTTCTGGTGTATCTTGTAGAACTCGGGAATCTTCACGGAATTTTAAACGGAACTCTTTATTTACTTCACAGGGGATAGCATGCTCTGACTGGACAGAGGTCCAAAGTAATTTGCAATTGCTTATTATTAGGTCGCCCACACTGAGGATTGAACCTTCAACTTTCAGGAGAATATCACTTTTACAACTGATTTTTCTAAGTACTCTAACCACTGCGCTATGGGTCCTTGCAGAGGTTACAATCGACCGAAACGTGAAAATGACACTCAAGGTAGAAGCAGCAGTTTGAAGATTCCAAATCTATCTATATATCTATAAAAGTGAACGTGTCTGTGTGTCTGTCTGTGTACATTTCCCTACACAATAACTCTGTCAATTTTTAGTCTACAGACTCGAAATTTGATATACAGGGTACTGAGATTTGGGAAAATCTATGTGATCAGTTTTCGGCCAGCAATTTGGCTGTTAAGGGGTCAAAGTTCAACGATTTGATCTTTGAGAACTCTACCAAACTCCTCCGACAATTTTGGGTCCAAACACTTGAAATTTTAGATATAGGTTCCTTGGACATGGATCTAACTTAATAATGTAATTTGAGACCAAAACAATAAATTTTAAGAGGTCATAATAGGGGTCAAAGTTTAAAAAATTACCGTTTTTTTTGTTTTGTTTTTTTTGCTCAGCATACACTTCCAAACACCTGGGCAACGCCGGGAACCCATGCTAGTATATCTATAAAAGTGAAAGTGTGTGTATGTATCTGTCTGTCTGTGTACATTTCCCTACACAATAACTCTGTCAATTTTTAGTCTACAGACTCGAAATTTGATATACAGGGTACTGAGATTTAGGAAAATCTTTGTAATCGGTTTTCGGACAGAAATTTCGCTGTTAAGGCGTCAAAGTTCAACGATTTGATCGTTGAGAACTCTACCAAACTCCTCCGACAATTTTGGGTTTAAACACTTGAAATTTTAGATATAGGTTCCTTGGACATGGATCTAACTTAATAACTTGATTGGAGCCCAAAACAATAAATGTTAAGGCGTCATAATAGGAGTCAAAGTTTTAAAAAATTGACCGCTTTTTTTTTTTTTTTTTGCTCAACATAAACCTCCAAATACCCAGGCAACGCCGGGCTCCCAGGCTAGCAATATAAATTACCAATCCTCATCACAAAAATTCAGAAACACAAGTGTTAATGAGTGTCAGAAAGTCAGAGAGACAACACTGTAATGATCGGTAGTGGGAGAAATTGTGCAGAAGATTATTATTGAAAAGGACTGCTCAACAAGAATTTTTTTTTTTACAAAGGAGATATCAGTTATCAAGGCCAGAGGCCACTCGATAATAAGGGTTAATAAGTGTACAGTGGTCAATGGGACAATGTTGTAGTAATTGTTAGTGGACATTTGGTAAATTAAGTGGAACGGCTCATCAAGAACCTGTTTACGTTGGACTTGAAGACGACCATATTATTGTCAGCTGGAAAGCAGGCAAACGGAAGAGAGTTCCACAGGTGTGCAGTTCTAAGAAAGAAGCTTTGTTCATGGAATCTACATTTAGGTTAAGGCACGGATAAAGAGTGAAGGGAATTATTGATAGTGTTTTCAGCTAGACAATTGTTTCCCATGTAAGTTTGGCAAGTGGGGGGCATAGATTGGAGCTCAGACGAGCACTTGCCATGAAAATAACGATAAAGCAGAGATAGGCTCGCAATGTCTCTTCTCTGAGAAAGGGGTTGCACGGAAGAGAAAAGGGCATCCCCCACTATCTTAAAAAGTCTATTTTGAACTCTGTCAAGGCAGGATAAAATGCTTCTAGCAGCTCCTGCCCAGATGTGGCAACAATACTCCATCCTTGGACATATCTGGCTCTTATATAGGTAGAGAGTTGCATCAGCAGTGAGATATCTACTAGATCGATAGAAGGATCCCACAATTTTCCCAGTGACCTTGGCAACAGATTTGATGTACATGTTCCATTTCAGATCAGGAGTAATGGTCAAGCATAGGAGCTCGTCAAAACATGAGGCCTCCCCAAGATGAGAGCCATTCATTTCAATTGACGCCAGATGGGGATCAGGGCGTTGATGATGTAATGACAGAAGGTTGGTTTTAGATGCATTAAAAGTAACCAGCCACCCCTTTCCCCATTGTACCACGTGTTTACAATCAGAGAAAAGAGAATCAGTGAGAACTTGCTCGTTTACAGTCTTTAATGTACTGCCATAGATAGTAGTGTCGTCAGCATAAATGCCTACGATTATTTAAGGTGTGATTTGGAAGATCATTGAATTTGTAAACATTGGACTTGAAAAAACTCACGTTGCAGTCAGCTAGAAAAGCAGCCCCACAGTATAGATTTCCACAGATGAGAAGGTCTAGGAAAGAAAGTTTTAGGCACAGATAGAGTAGAGGAAATTATTGACAGTGGTTGTAGCCCGATGAGTGATTGTTGTAAATGTTTTGCAAGGGGGTGGGAGCACAGATTGGAGCTCAGTTGGGCACTTGCAATCTATATATATATATAATTATTATTTCATGTTTCCACATAAAATTTTATAAGGCGCGATAATATTTTATGCAGAGATTTTCAGTATTTACACAAACAGTGTTCACTCAATACATGAGTAGAGCTAGCTTATAATTTATGAAAATATATATATGGCAATTAAACTACACAGAATTTTCCACATTTCATTCTCTTGAAGACTTGTTAGGTTATTAACAAATCGTTACATAGATGAAACGTGGAAAATTCTGTGTAGCTTAATTGCTGCATGTATTTTCATAGCTTACTAATATATATATATATATATATATATATATATATATATATATATATTTATTTATATTTGTAGTCATCCACATACAGTACTGTTTTGTTGTATCACAACTCATCAGTGCTGCTAGAGTAGCACCTCTCCCAAGCCGAGGATTGAACCTAGAACCATCGTGTTTCATTTTTCAGCCAATTAAGTAGCACTGGAGATTATTTAAGACAATGCTCTACCCAAAGAAGAGGGCTTAAAATATATTTGTAGTCATCCACATACAGTACTGTTTCGTTGTATCACAACACATCAGTGCCGCTAAAGTAGCACCGCTCCTAAGCTGAGGATTGAACCTAGAACCATTGCGTTGACAGGCGACAGTTCTACCCATAGATATTTTTATACTATTATATAAAATGAAACTGTGAGTTTGTTCCCTATAGACTCGAAACAGCTCGTACGATTTGTTTTAATTTCACATGTTCATACTTTATGTGCCTGGCAGTGTTCTTAGATAGGTTTTGTATCAGAATATCTTCGATAAGTATCAATAATTAAAATAATTCGAATAATGAAAGAAGGAAAAGGCGATTTTGACCAAAGTAAACACCTTACACAGCCTAACATCACAAGTGCATTGGAGAAGTTTTGTTACCCCACAGAAAGGCCTGACATATAAAATCAATAATAGGTTCTTTGATATGACAGGGTCGCGTTTGAAATGAATGTTGCTGTTTAAAACACAATCGCACCATGATACTTGATTTTTTTTCATTTTAAACTTAAATCATTATCACCGCACAAGCAGTAAGGTCGGGCATATAAAATCAACACTGTGTTCTTTGATATGACAGGGGTTCGTTAAAATGAATGTTTCTTTTTGGATTACAATTGAAGCATGATACTTGGCTTTTGCATTTTAAACTTTAATGCAAGCCATTATTATACATAAAAATTTTTTTTAATAAAATTAACAGTATGCTCTCCACAGTGCGATGTAGACTACAATATATTGTGGATTAAGTTAATGGGGGGGGGCAAGTGAAGCTTTCTTCCTGTGCACCACAATGGTTTGAAACTAGAGCAGGCAATCCATCGATTTGATTGAAAAATGGACGATTTCACCGATTTCGATGACAATAAAAATATGGGAGTGTTAAACATTCATTGATCATTAATCAATCCCTGGCACCGTTGGGTCTTCCTGCTAGTTTATATATATATATATATATATATATATATATATATATATATATATATATATATATAAAGAGCAAATAGTTGATAAAACATGTTAAAAACACTTTGAAAAAGAGTTAAGAACATATTTTATCTGAAAAGGAAACACTTAATAAGTGGACAGTCCTTAATCCGCGGAGTTTCGAAGAAATACTTTCCTTCTCATCAGAGGGTAAGAATTAGCAATATATATATATATATATATATATATATATATATATATATATATATATATATATATATATATGTATATATATATATATATATATATATATATATATATATATATATATATATATATGTATATATATATATATATATATATATATATATATATATATATATATATATATATATATATATATGTATATAGTAGTCTCTCTTCCATCTTTATCAGGCATTAACTCTATCATCCACTAAAGTTATATCAACATTTGTTTTCTTTTCTTTTCAATCACAGGAATTAAATTGACCAAATTGTCAGAGTTCTGGCAACGCAACTAACTAAATACCCAAAGGAAAAAACCAAACTCCTCAAAAACAAAAAGGTATAAAAATAAACTCCAAAACAAACAAACGAACAACAGAGAAAATGAAGTGTCCTTGAAGAATTGTTCCCATGTCCTTTCTTCTGCCTTGTCTTCGTCTTCCCTGGAGGCAAATCGCACACGCGCTTTATGTGTGTTGGTTGATATCGATTATAATTAAGAAATTCTCTTTCTCCTTGTCTTCCAGGAAATTCATTCACAAACAGATAATAAATAAATAAAATAAAACACCAAACATGAAGACAATCACCTCTTTTAGATTTGATCACAAACACTTGATATATTTCTGTTTGCTTTTCCCATTTCACTCTCCCCGCCTGCATCTAATGTACAAGCTAGTGTTGGGACGATTGATCGGAATCGGAAAAATGAGAACTTTTTGGAGTATCGGAATCGGAATCGGTATCGGAACAATTTGTGCATATTTTCCCATGCCAAAAACGATTCCTTTAATGATCCTTTTTTATTTGATATTGTTTATCGTTATGACCAACAGTGGAAGATTTTGTCTAAAACAAAATTAGTAATAATAAAATAAATATTTATTGATTTTAAACTACTAGTAAAGCTAAAATCTATAGATCACCCCCCCCACCACACAAGTTTGCTTTTACGTTTGAGAAAATGTATGCATATTTAACATTTTTTTTTTTTTTTTTTTTTACGGTAATCGAGGAAAAATAACTTTATAGTTAAATATATAGAGATTTATAAAGAATCGGAAATTTAGTATGGAATCTGGAAAAATATTGGAACTGGCCCATCACTAGTACAAACGTCTAGAAAAAGAGTTATTTGCTGGCCATATTGAATCCAGGGGTGTCCTTAAGACTAACCCTCCTACCCGCCCCACCTCAATTCAAAGAAATTTTTTTAAGAATTTCATGAATGGATACATTAAAGAAAAGAACATTGCCAAAATAAAATCCTAAAAAATGTTGGGATTCTGAAATTCATTATAGTGCATATTTGGTTCTGACACTAGCTATTTTTTTTAATCTCATCGTTTGTAACGTCACACACATTTACACACATAGACCCAACACGTTGTAGTTGAGTACGATGCAATGAACATAGAACAAGTAATAACTGAACTCTTTTTTTGTTTGTTTGTAACAACAACATATATTTCCTGGTACTTTCCCAGATAAAACGTGATTGTGCTTCTTCTCTTTTATCACTATCTTCTTGAACGTGCTCTTGAACGTGCACCACATCTCTAACATGATTGTCGGTTTGTGCGCACCCTCTTTTTATGGTCTTTTTCTTTGCACACGGCTCGGCATTTGCATATGCGTATCTGCACTCTGTTACACGTTCAGTTATGAATAGATCCTTCTATACTGGGTCAATTTTTATTTTCGTCTTAATAATTAAAAAGTTTAAGTTAAAACAACAAAACAAAACAAAAAAATAACATTTTTCTGACTGTTTGAGATGCGGGATGATAATTCCTATTATTTGGATTATTGAGATTGCTGTTCTCATCTTGAGTGTTAATCGCACAAAATATAGTTGTGAATTACTTAGGACTTCCATCCAGCTTATGGCTGACGGAATGAGAGCATGTTACCCCACTTGGATTGAATAAAGGGTTCCACTCGAAATTTCGTGCACATTCTAAAGTTCAATAAGATACACCTGAAGAAGGTTGGAGACTATATCGGCTGAAATGTTGGGAGAATAACACTCAAGATGAGAACAGTAATTTGAAGAATCCAAATATCACACACACACACACACACAGACACACACACACACGCACCAAACTAAGAATAATATAATAGTACATAAATATTTCAGTTAAAATCAGTTCATAAAAACTGCAGAAGTACCAAATGTACTTCACAAAGCAAATAAATACAAATACAAACGCAAAGCCTTTAATCTGGAAATATGTACGTGGAAGCGGTATTTTTTTATTTTATTTTTATTTTTTTTATTTATTTTTTTTTTTACGGAGCCTGCTGAAATAATAACATTCTTACTTAAGCTACCCGTTTTAAACAAGTTAACTATTCTGTACGATCATGAAATCTGTTCAGTTAATCAAATTCTCCATGCAATGCAGAGTCTCAACAGAGATCATTTGTTACGAAGGAGAGAGAAAAAGAGATGAGTAGCGTATGTTGGGGTGATAACCAGTGCACATATCGATATCAGATCAATATCGATAAAATCATAGCAGAGAGGTGATATGATGTGAAAGACCCGAAACCTCTGAGGACCTTTTGTAAAACACAACTGACCATGTGCAATGGTGCACCCTTTGGGTGTATTTTGATAAACATGTTTAACCAAAGCAACCTTTTTTGCTAAATGGTCGACGTTAGAGAACGATCTCTTTTTTTTTTTTTTTTAATATTCACTCAACAAGATCGTTTTGTACAAATTGACATTAAAATTTTATTTCTAAATGAATTTCAGCAAATATATTTACGATTTTGGCCTTAGTAAGCGGTGACTCTTTTAGAAATCAAAAAAAAAAAAAGTAAATAAAAAACAGTGAATAAATTTTTCAGTGATAGCGGTTTTAATAGTCGTAGTTGTTAGGAACGGAAGTTGTGTATGATTGATCGATACACGGTTCCACAGAGATCTCAGATGGCTTCCGATTAGAGCACCAAAAGTTGAGTTGAAACCGAAAGACCAGAACCAATCAAGGACCTATTGTACAACACAACTGACAATGTGCACCAGTGCATTCTTCAGATGTATTTTATTAAATACTAGCATGGATGCCCGGCGTTTCCCGGGTGTTGAGGGGGGAGCAAAAAAAAAGTGGTAGTAAGAAGGCAAGCTCGAACCTGTATCGCAAAGGAAGAAAAGAACGGGGAAAAAGCATGACGTCTTTGCTGTTACGACCACTACCAAACCGGAAGTGACATAGGTTTAAATTAAGGCTAGACAATCGAAAAGAGGGGTTGACTTCCGAAAATATCGGTGAAAAAAGCGACCCTCTCCCTGTTGAAAAGTGCCCAGTTGAGGGTGAATAAATTAATGTTTTTAGCCAACTTTTCGATATTTGTTGTCTGAAGGGTCGACCTTCAAAATGATACTGATCTTGTGAAAATCCGTTGCCTTTGTCGAAGGTTTTAGGCAGACATGCAAACATACATACATTTATATATTTGTAGCTCAAATTTTCGACCGAAACCGATTAAAAAGCTTGCCCTATCTCTGAATACCCTTTATGTAAAATTTCAAATGTTTAGACCAGAAATTGTCTGAGTAATTTGGCAGAGACCACAGAGGTCAAATTTTTTTTTTTTTAAACTTTGACCCTTATTATGAGCCCTTAACATTTATTGTTTTGGGCTCAAATCAAGTTAAGTTAGATCCATGTCCAAGGAACCTATATCTAAAATTTCAATTGTTTATACCCAAAATTAGCGGAGGAGTTTGGTAGAGTTCTCAAAGATCAAATCGTTGAACTTTGACCCTTAACAGCCAAATTTCTATCCAAAAACCAATTACAAAGATTTTCTCAAATCTCCATACCCTGTATATCAAATTTCGAGTCTGTAGACTGAAAATTGACAGTTATTGTGTAGGAAAATGTACACAGACAGACAGACAGACACTTTCACTTTTATAGATATATATATTAATCGCTATCAAGGAGATCCGACGTTACCCGGGATTGAATAAAGATCAATGGATGTTTCACACTCCTATATTTTATTGTCATTGAAATCAGTCAAATCGCCCATTCTTCAATCAAATGGATTAATTGCCTGCTCTAGTTGGGGACCCATCGTGGTGCACCGAGAAAAAGCATCACACACCTCCCTGCAGTGACTTAGTCAAAAAAGAACCTATTGTTGACATCATATGCCAGGCCTTTCTGTTTGTGCAGTAATAAAACTTCAAGTACACTTGCATTTTAGGCTGCATAAGGTATTAACTTTAGTCAAAATCGCCTATTCCTTCTTTCATTGGATTATTTCGATTATCGATACTTATTGAAAACATTTCGATACAACACCTATCTAAGAACATTGCCAGGCACATAAACTACCTTTGTGTGAAATTTAAAAAAAAAATGTCCCAGCCATTTAGGAGTCCATGGGGAACGAACTCACACAAAGTTCCTTTTATATAATAGTAGATTAGAAATAAAATACTACCCCTGATCTTTCTTTAATTATTATGATAAGACTCTAAGCTTGGGGTGAGAGTAATTAAAGATCCCCCGTCCTCTGCTATCCACCCAGAAGCGTTTTTCCGTGTATCAAAAGTTAGGCCAGATTTCCATAAATAGAGTTTCTTTCCAAGAACTTCTAACCTGCAGAACACATTTCTGTGGAACTGCTCCCTGCAGTTTAAGTGGTTGTCTTCAAATTCAATGCCAACAAAAACAATACTAATCATTACAATAAATTAGCAAACTTTTTTCATTCATCATTTGCAATCTTCTCATAATATTCTTCATCCTTAAACTAGCAATCCATCTATCAAATTAATCCTCATACTCGAGTGACTTTTGGCCTTGTTAACTGGTGACGTAAATGAAAAAAGAAAAAAAAATATGATCAAACTTAGCACATACTGCATCCCAAGACAAACGATTTTACATTGAAAAAAATGTTTCTGACGTCAGTATTTTTGATGACGTCATCAGCCATACAAAAACGTGTTAAATTATTTAGTAAAATGTTTTCGCCAAAAAATCACTAAGGATATGATCATGAACCTTTGCAGGGATATATTTTATTAAAATATAAATAAAAATAATACATTATAATATATCGGCTGACGTCAAAGGTTTTTATGATGATATCATTAATTTAACTATTTCATTCCACTGCCTTTTTTTTTTCTTCTTTTTTCCCCCCAAAACTATACGAGAATTTAGTAAATTAAATTTGATGAAAAAAAAATCACTGAATTTAATAGAAAAAAAATGTTCATTCTTTTAAAATTTATGGAGGGTTTAGAGGGTTTTTCTAAAGCTTGTGTAAAATTACATGAATCCCCTATCCTCCTGTAAAAAAGTCTAATTATTGAACATCCATGACTGGAACTTACTGGTTTGGTTTGGTTTGGTTTTTTACGGCATATCAACCTTTTTTTTTTTTTTTTAAGATTATTTCATGCCAAATTCCACTATTTTTGTAAAAGCTTTTATGTGTCAAGTTTTTTTTTTTTTTTAATATTTTCAAATATTTATTCATGGTGTTTGGTTTGGTTGTTTTGTAAAGGAAAATTGTTGTTTTTCTTTTTTGACTTTGCAGAACATGATTATTGATGATGAGTTTTTCAAAAAGAAAAGAGAAAAAAATAAAAAATATCAACCTTTGGTACATTTTAGGTTTGGAAGCTAATATTTTCACACTGTTCAAATGGAGGGGGGGTAGAATGAAAGAGAAAGAGAGGGAAGAAGGGAAGAGGGGAAACTGTTGTTTTTTGCTTGGCAAAATATGATTGACTTTTGCAAAAGGAAAGGATAAAAACAATAGTATAAAAAGTCAGAAAGCAGATATCTTCAGACAGCCTTATCTGGTAGTACCAGGTTGAAACTTAGTGGATAACTCAGTATCCATCATTATTTATGCAGAAAGGCTTTTGAATGCTATGAACGCTTCCATGGTGGATTTTTTTTTTCAAGGGGAGACAAGTCATCATGTACATAGTAAAAGCTATTAAAAAGCATAAGACATATATCAAGTTTTTATGAAAATTATTTTATAAAAAAATGAATGCATCACCATGTTTGCCCGACGCTTCTTTTCATGTCATCATCATAGCGTCTTGCTTCATCCTCAAATTCATTGTCGGGCAGTGTCTGAGGCAGCCTTCAGGTCCGCATCAGAACACACCTCACTCTGGGGACAGTCCGTGAGAATGTATACGATGCTCTGCATGTCTGTAGCCACAGGGCCACACAGCGTCCTGTACATAGCCCCATTTGTGCAAGTTGTCATGTGTTTTAGCCACCTCCGCTCAGGCTGGATTGAGTCTTACCTGCTAGGAGATCTTTCGGTGCTATAAGTGCTTTGTTGTTGTCATCTTTACCAGACTCATTCCACTTGACTATTTCAAACTTAAGCTTAACAAACCAACAGGCGGAACCTATGATAGAGATGCTCGAACGCATCAAAATTAAGATACGACTGTTCAAGTTACACGCTTAGAACTAAAATCGTTATTTCAACCTGAAGCATGACCGACAAACTTTCACTGTAAAAAAAAAAAACTAAGGAAACGTTTTTGTTTTCCTTTAACTTAAAAAAAAAAAGAAAAGAAAATGTGAGAAAAAAAATGTTAATGTAATCTTTGTAAAATAAAATAACCCGCAAATTCAAACCGTTTCATTTTCAAAGTGCCCACTTAGAACAATTCGATGATGGAACTATATTGTTTTAGCGGCATTGTTGCAATTCTTTTAAAACTTGAAGAATGCACACAAAAAAAAAAACAAAAAAAAAACTGATAGCTGAAATAATTATCGACATGTCTACGCTCTCTGTAAGAGGACATAAACATCTTTATTTGTTCTTGTTTCTTTATTTCTAAAGTTTATCACGCAGAATGCTTTGGATGTCAATCCTAAAAAAGATATGGTGATTAAAAAAGGGAAATCATGGTATTACAACATGGTTGAAGAATCGTGCACTAAGGTGAGAGAATAGGGAAAGATATTGTACGTGGGTGACAAGTCACACACTCATACATACATTGGTGTGTGTGTGTATATATATATATATATATGTATATGTGTGTGTGTGTGAGTGTATGTACGTGTATATATGTGTGTATGTGTTTGCGTGCGTGTATATATATATATATATATATATATATATATATATATATATATGAAGGCGGGAATATTAGCAAGATATGCAGATGCGTATATGCATGCATGAATAAGTAGTTACGTGTGTACACGCGTGTCTTGGAGTAATGACGATTTTCTCTTAGATTTCTGGTGGGCGTCCTATCTTGCTCTCCATTTCTTTTTTTTTTTCTTTTTTTCTAAATAGTCTTTTGTTTTATTTTTTAGGAAGATTCCAATCTCGAATATCCATTATTTTATAGAGATATTTCCCCATTATATATATATATTAGCAAACGTGTGAACCCTTGAGCACGCGTCAGGCACAGGTTAGATTGCTTGAACAAGGAAAATGAGTTTTATAACCAGAATAACTAAAAACACCAAAATTAGTCTCTTTCTGCTCGCTATACTCCTCTCTTTCTCTCTACAACTTAAGTCAACTTGTATTACTATTCCTAATAAGATTCTTTTCCAGCCTTTTTCTTCTTTTTCTTTTATTCATTTTTCTTTCATTTCATTAGTTGATACACAGATTTTATATATATATATATATATATATATATATATATATATATAAAGAGAGAGAGAGAGAGAGAGAGAAAGAGCGAGAGAGAGAGAGAAGAAGAAGAAGAACAGACGATAAAAGAAAGAAGAATAGAGGAAGGGAAAACGAGAGAGAGATAAGGGAAACAAGAGAGAGGGATAAATGAAAGGAAGAGAAGGACAGCGGAAGAAGGAGATAAAAAGAGAGCAAGAAAGAGAGTAGGGAAAGAGAAAAAGAGAAGGGAAGGCAGAGGAGAAGGAAAAGGCAAGGGGAGAGACAAATGGGGAAGGAAAAAGGTGAAAAAAAAGGGTAGGAGGGAGAGTGAGGGGTAGGGGGTGAAGGTGAGAGAAAGAAGGAAGAAGAGACCAACAACTTGCGAGGTGAAGATTTTGCTGAGGTCCTCCTTGACGGTAGTTCTTCAGATTTTCTACAATCAAGGAGGGTTGCTGCAAGATCTTCATGCAAAATTACGTGAAAAACTAACGAACAATTTTTTTTTCTAATCCGAAGATTAACGGAATAACCGACTAATGGACAGTGACACGAGTCCTTTTTGATTAACATCAGACGACCAAAAAGAGCAAAGTGAATCCTCGTAGGCACCAACCTGAAGATTTTCATTTAAACGGTTCAAGCGTCTTGTCAATCTCAGCCAATAGTTTGTACTTAAAATAAAAAAAAAAACAAAAGAAAAAAACGACTTTCGATGGAATCAAAAGACAAAGAAGGAATCCCTTTCGAATAAAAATAGTGTTTTATTTATTATTTTGCTTCTTTTTCTTTTTTTTTTTTTCTTTTTAAAAAAAAAAAAAAAGGAAAAACATTTTTGGTTAACTATTAAAAACCAGAATTTCAGAACTACAACATTTTCTGTATAATACTTGGATTATTTATGAGGAACGATGATGAGGAAGACACGATATTTATCTCTTTCCCCGGTGGAAAGAGGTGACACAAGGGTTAGAAAGTTCAAATTAAAGAGCCAACGCCCTAGAGAAAGAGCATTCCAGTCTGCAAAAAAAAAAAAAAAAAATGCCTGAGCAGCTCCATCGACATTCCCCAGTAGAGAGGCACCTCAGGAGATTATCAATCAACTATCTCCAAAGGGAGTGGAGAAATAAAAGTCTGGGAGAGTGGACCTCCTAGAACTGCACAGAACCAAACCTATACCTTAGTCAATGGGGAAAAAGTCATCTCAACAGAGACCTATTCTCTATTGCTTTGGTGCCAAGGAAAAATTCATGGTGTACATATACTGCAAGTCAGGAAATAAAGCGTTTCAATGAATCCAAGCACAGCCAAACTAGGCATTCATAATATGGTTATTCGTATTCTTCAGATTCTTCGACCTACTGTTTTCATCTTGAGTATAGTTTTCACAAAATTTTGGTCGCTGTTATCTTCGAGCTCCTTCGGTTGTAACTTGTCAAACTCGCAAATTTTTGTGTCAAACTCTGGAATCTGTATAGAATTTCGAACGGATGCTATGACTAGGTAAAAATCCTAAGTAATTCGCAATTGTATTTTGAGAGGATTGAACCTTCAACCTCTAAAAGGGTGTAACTTACAACTAAATTTTATCAAGGGCATTATCCACTGTGCTATGTGTGTTTTCGAGTTTGACAGAAAGATTCCCGAATTTGAAAAGATATACCTAAAGAAGTTCGGAGGTTACATCCACCGAAACATTGTTAAAATAAGACTCAAAATTAGAACAGTAATCCTCAGAATCCAAATAATATGAAAAGTCAGTCCTCATCTGAAAAATTCAAAACATTGTTGGTGCTTTTTTAGAGCTTGTTTGCATGGTTGCATATCACTATTTCAGATGGTCAATATTTGACGCGAGATAGGGGTTTAAGGCTGATTATGAAAATTCTAATTATGCAGGTATATGTTTTTTGTTTTGTTTTTGTTTTTAGTGGTTCATCGATTAAATCCTATTTGAGTCACTCAAATTAACTCGAGAGAAATGTCTTTTTTTGTTGTTTTTTACAAAAATAGAAAAATCCAGTTTTCTGTTATAATTGTTGTAGTGTGGTTCTAGCGGTCGCAGAAATAAATTGAATTATTAAACTAACTTCAAAAGGATGCAATGCCTGTCAAATTCTCCACTGGAAGTTATTGTTATGTTATTGGTTTATTGGAGATGGTGGCAAATGGCAAAACGAATGCCCAAAATTCTCAAACTGATTAATTTTAAGTTTGACACAAGTAAAAAAAAAATTAAAATATGAATATAGATTATATTTCTTTTTTTCTACAAACTTTTTTTTTATAGTCATTAATAGATTACCATCAAATTGCTCAACTCATACGTAATTATAATATATGTGGGACTTTCACTGTTTTTTCTTTTTTGTTTTACTTGGGGGGGGGTCGCTGCTTATCAAGGCCTGGAGGCAACTCGAGGATAAGGGTTAATGAATGTAAGGTGGCAGTGAAGTAATCGTTAATGATGTAACTTCGGTGAAATTTGATTATTTATGAAGTCGACCTAACAGGAATTTGTTTACATTAGATTTGAAGGCTACCATGTTGCATTCAGCCAGGAAGCATGCCAGCAGAACATTTATGAACAATATTTTTTTTTTTTTTTTTTACCATTTGGGAAATTCCAAGTAGAACGGTTTCTGGATTAAATGTGGTATTATGGTGATTGATAGTTTTAGTGAAGACTAGCATGGGTTCCCGGCGTTGCCCGGGTGTTTGGAGGTGTATGCTGAGCAAAAAACAAAAAAACAAAAAAAAACGGTCAATTTTTTAACTTTGACCCCTATTATGACCCCTTAAAATTTATAGTTTCGGGCTCAAATCACTTTATTAAGTTAGATCCAGGTTCAAGGAACCTATATCTAAAATTTCAAGTGTCTAGACCCAAAATTGTCGGAGGAGTTTGGTAGAGTTCTTAAAGGTCAAATCGTTGAAATTTGACCCCTTAACAGCCAAATTTCTGGCTGACACCCGTCACATCGATTTTCCCAAATCTCAGTAGCCGGGATTTCAAATTTCGAGTCTATAGACTAAAGATTGACAGAGTTATTGCGTAGGGAAATGTACACAGACACACAGACACACAGACAGACACGTTCACTTTTATAGATATATAGATTAGGATAGACATTTTTTTATCAATTTTATTTAATTATTTGCGGACTATTATTCCTCATCTTCTAGGTTTTGTTCCATGACGTTTCGGCTAATTATTCCTCTGGCCTTCATCAGATGGTTAAAAATCCAACCTTGATTGCCTTTCAGGGCCCGTGGTGCAGTAGGAGATGCGGAATATCTATGATTCCAGGTGAGCATTGTCTGAAGATAGCGGTTTCAATCCCACCCAAAGCAGGCCAGATGATTAGTTGGCCAAACCGTGGTGAGACAACAACAACTATGGAAGGCAGTAATTACTGTGGATGCAGTTGGGAGATTCGACATTCCTATCCTGTCGCGGGTTAATCACCTGATGAAGGCCAGAGGAATAATTGGCCGAAACTTTATGAAACAACAACTAAAAGATAACGATAATAGTCCGCAAATAATTAAATAAAATAAATAATACAAATTACCCATCTCAAAAGTAATTCCACATTAATTCAATAATAGACATTTTTTTGTTTAGTTATTGTAAATGAGGATGAACAACACCTATTTTCCCTCACACCTTTGAATGGCCTTATATTTAATTTGTTTAAAATGTAAATTTTTGTTATATTTTCTGTAAATAAATATTTCAAGGTGTAGCGTCTATTCTCCACAATGTCAGCCCCATTTAACACCCCGAAAGTTTTCATGTAATCATTTGTTTCCCTTAAAAAAAAAAAAAAATAATGGTTTGAAGACAGAGTTCCATTTGAAATTTTTGTGCAAATTCAAAGTTCAGCGTAAAGAGTCCAGAATTCGACAACATTCACATTAAAAAAGATGGAAGCTACATTGGCCGAAACATTGTGTGAACAGCACTCAAGATGAGAACAGTAGTCCGAATTATCCGAATAATGCTAATACTTCAAGTCTGCTGCTTCTGACGCTGATATTTTATTTCACTTGAATGTTTCTTGCCCCTTAGTTTTGCAGACGAAGGAATATATATTTATGCATACAAATATATTAACAGAGACAAAGTGTACTCTGTTTATTACAACCTGGATCTCCTTGCCGCTAAAATCAAGCAGAGCCGACTCAGAAGTTATGTGGTTATGGATTATGCAACCTTGCTTCACAATTACATGTACAGTTACCCTTATAGAGAATATCCATCGTCTCTTAAAACTGAACAGAGGTCTTGCATATAAGCATACTAGCAGGAAGACCCGACGTTGTTCGGGATTGAATGAGAATCAACAAATGTTCCACCCTCTAATACTTTTGTTGTCATTAATATCGGCAAAATCGCCCATTTCTTAATCAAAGCGATTGATTGCTTGCTCTAGTTAGGGATCTCTCCTCTGCAGTATACCGGGAGGAAGCTTCATACGCTTCTTTGTAGTGGCTTAGTCCTCAATACATTGTACTCACATTACACTGTAGAGAATCTACTGTTGATTTTCTAAAATTATCTGTAAATAATGGCTTCACTTGTAGTTTAAAATACAAAAGTCAAGTATCATGGTTCAGTTGTACTGAAACGGAAACATTCATTTCAAATGCGCCCCTGTCTTATCAAAGAACCTACTGCTGTTTTTATAAGCTGGGTTTTTCTGCTGATAAAATTTCTCAAACGCACTTGCGATGTTAGATTGTATAAAGGTGTTAGCTTTGATCAAAAGCGGACTTATTTCTTTAATCGGATTTTTTTTGATTGATTTTTTATACTTATCGAGCGCATTCCAATATAAAACCAACACAAGAACACTCCCAGACACATCAAGTACCTTTGTATGAGACTTTTTAAAAATCAGCCCAGCCGTTTCCGAGTTCATATGGAACGAACACACTCACAGAGTTCTTTTTTATATATAAGTAGAGAAGAGGTATTTTATAACCGGCACATGACAGATTCAATCAACCCAGAGATTGAACCCTGATAATTATTAAATTTATCTACAACTGTTATTATTCACTAGAGAGGGGGGGATAGTAGTCGTCCTGTTTACAGTTTTAATGATAATACTTCGAGTTAGCTGCTCCTGATGCCAATGTTTCATTTCACTTGAATATCTACTGAATTATGCCCCCTTAGTTCTGTAGACGAATAGGTGCATATTGATACATACAAATATATTGATGGAGAAAGACAAAGTGTATCATTATGATTGATGAGTAACGAACGTCTTCCATCAGGAAGAAACAAAAAGTGAGAAGAAGAAACATTACAGCTTATTCAAGCGACAGATGAAAAAAAAAATCTGATTCTCAAAAAAAGATATAACGCAGATATCGTATTCTTGCAGGTTGCGTGGAAGATACCGGAACCTAGTGATGACAACAGCAATAAACGTGGATTGAAACGCTTGCTCGAGTGTCAAAGAGAATGAGATCCGCACTGTGGAGGCTGGATGACGAGCAGATGCGATGAACGTTACACTGCAAGGAGAGAAAGGGTCGATATTTTTCAGTGGATGTATTAAGTCGAAAAGTGACGCCATGTTAAAAACAGCAGAAACAGGAAGAGGAATAAGAGGTTAATTCGAAACTGTAAATATTATACTGGAAGAATTTATTTTGATGAGAGGGTTCGGGGGGGGGGCTGTGAAGACAGTAAGAGGAATTCTTAGTTTTATTTCAATCTAGACATATTATAATAGTTTAGTTTAACTGTTTTACAGTGTATCAAATCTATTTTTACAATCACCCCCCTCCCTCCCTCAATGCCTTTGAAATGAAATGCTTAAAACAACTATGCGAAATAGATGAAGAAATCTATATATAAAGTTAAGTATGTTTATATATTTGTGTGCACAAGATTCATTCCTAAACTAATTAACCGATCATCATAAGTTGTAGAAAACAGTTGCTAGGCGTAAGGAGTCCAATGTGGACTATATTTTGTTTAATTTAGTTTTATGTAAAGAAGGTAAAAAGAATGTGACAGCTCTTTGTGAATATTGTAGCTCTACAGGCCAGTAATAAAACAAGTGCAGTAATATAGTTAACAAAAAGTGTATCAGTAAATATATGGCATAATCACGTTTGACAAACCGGTTCCTGTCAGCTTACCAAAGTTAAGCAATGACGAGCCTGTCCAATACCAGATGGGTGACTATTTGGAACTTCCAGGTGCTGCATGTGCTCTCCGCTTATCTTGGCATTGTTTCCAGTCGTCCCGGACATCTCCTTACCACTGGAATCAAGCAGTGCCGTTTCAGGAGAGGTGTGGTTGGAGATTGCGCAACCCTTGCCTCACAATTACATGCGCAGCTGCCCTTAGAGGGGGTATCCTTGGTCTTTCGCGACTGAACAGAGGCATCGATTAGCAAAACTATGTACACGTCATGATCATGTGGGCATTACGGCCATGAATTGCTATCCAATAACGTGTTAAATGTAACTATATTTATAGTCTCTGCTTAAATCCATTATTGCTTAAATGAGGAATGCAAATACAGGCTATATTTAGCTTAATTTAGTCTTATGCGAAAAGGTATGGCAGCTCTTTGTGAAAATTTAGATAGTTCTGATTTTTACGATATTTTAACAATAGGTAATAAACATCGATTAATGAATATTCAGTTTCTTTAGAGCATTTTGAATGGTTTTTAGAGAGAAAAATATGGGCACAGCCTCACATTTGAAAACTAAAAAAATTCAGATTTGTATTGAATTGGATCCATAGTGATTCAACTGCACTAAAGCAAAATTCCCTGAATTTCTTCGGAATATCCCTTAAGCTTCAGCCTTTAATTAAAAAAAAAATTAGAATAAAAATCATATAATTGATTTTAATTGAAATTAGCATTAGGATTTTAGACATAAGATATTATATTTGAATTTTAATTCTCCTAAGAGAACAAATCTGGTTCAAAATTGCTTGGTTCCGGGAATTTTACTCGTCTTGGAAGATGGATATTGTTCTACTGCAGATATAAGAAATAATATTAATATGAACAGAGTCATTAAAATCGTTATTTAAAATAAATTTTTAAAAAATAATAAAGAGATAGGGAGAGAGAGAACATAGTTTGGACGTGTTCTCCGACTACCAACCCCCAACTCTACAAAGAAAATCATATCAAGACGATATCATTCAAAGAATATCATTTAAAGGTACTTATTATCCATGACATGTCATATAAAGTGTGTATCAGTCATGTTATATCACTTAAATATAATTGTTATTCTGGGGTTGTGTTGAAATATGTGTTTCAGAGAGTGTCATTTGAATTTGTATGACATTCAGATTTTTTCAGTGAAATACGTGTGTCATTCAGGGTGTATAATTGAAATATTTCGTTTCTAATCTTCTTACCTTTTTGTTCTAGCTGGGGATGGGGCATCCTGTTGGATGCCAGACATTCGCCTGCTATCTAATACATTTCAACTGAAAGATCTTTTAAAAATTCTAACCGCCCCCTTTAACTCTATGATTACTAGAATGATAGAGATCTTCCTCAGATTCCAGTTTCTTTTGATGTCGCACATAAGACTTTGGTATTTTCGTTATTCCTTCAGCCCTGTTTAAACCAACATTATTGGGGACACTGATTTCTACTAAAATTGCTTTTTTTTCTTCTTCTTTCTCGTCCCATATCGCTATATGTGTCATTTGAATGCGCGTCATCAACATTTTGTCATGGAAAAATGTGGTTTCCGAGGTTTGTCACTTAAATTTGCATGTCATTCAGGTTTCATCAGTAAAACAAATGTGCTTTACAGAATGTATTATTCAGGGTTTCTCATCTAATACGGTGTATCTCTCAGAAATGTATTATTCGAAGGCGTGCATAATTTAGGGCGTGTCATTTTTTTTTAAGTATACGCCATACAGGGTGTGTCATTTAAAAGGGTGTGTCATTTAAAAGGGTGTGTCATTTGGAAGATGTACGAAATCAAGAGATAAAAAGTTTCCTGTGGCAAAAAAGTGTGAATTAAAACAAGAAAAAATATCAAGAATAATGAAATGAACAATTAAAGTTAATTTTTTGAAAATCAATCAAATAAAATGAATCTATTTTTGGTTTGTTGTAAAATCAATCGTTTCAAAAGATCGATCTATCATTGTGATTCGTTTCAAACAAGATATAACTGAAGAATGTAAATAGTTTTGCATCTCTTTTGGAAAAAAAAAATGAATTTTGGTTCATGAATCATATTCTTATCTTTAATCCTTGGGCCTTTATCATTGTTTGAAATTTTGGATTGATCGGACTGAATTTAAACTTGGCTGATTACTTAGTCTCTGACAGCATCCATTACGCCATGCATGACCTCAGTGATATGAACTGTTTTACTCAGTATTTTTTGTTCGTGCATGCCCAGATGACAAGGAAAAAAATGTTTTTAATTCTTTAAATATGCAAATTATTATTTCTTTTTTTGTTTTTACAAAGAGGCCACAACATATCAAGGCACGGAGGCCACTCGAGGATAAGGGTTAATGTGTGTATTGTAGTCATTGGGACAGTTGCGTGATAATCGTTTGTAGAAGTAATTTGGTATAATTAGATCATTTACAGGGTCGGCTGAACAAGAACTTGTTTACTTTGGACTTGAAGATAATGATATTGTAGTCAGCTGCAAAGCAGACCAGCGGAACAGAGTTCCACAGGCGGGCAGTTCTAGGGAAGAAGCTTTGTTCATGCAACCCATGTTTAAGTTTAGGCAACGATAGAGAGTGGGGGAATTTATTGATAGTGATTTTGGCTAGACGAATGTTTTTGTGAAGGATTGCCGATGGGGGGGGGGGCAGAAATTAAAACTCAGTCGAACAATTGCCATAAAAATAGCGATAGAGCAGGGACAGTTTCCCAACGTTACTTAAAAAGCTTGAATGTTTATTAAAAAAAAAGTGTCTGAAGTAAATTTAAGGGAAATCCAAACAAATATGCATGAATGTTAAAAATCATTCTTGTTTTAAAAAAAGGGGGGGGGGATAGAGATACAAAAGAAAGCCGACACATTTGGTGAAACCTTAGTGAAAACAAAATATATTGAACAGAAAAACAAATACAACAAATGAACAGTGTGATTATACGTCAGTTCGACTGCCATCATTGTAGGATGGACAAGAAAAACAGGGGAAGGAATAGATATGAGAGAAAGCCGACACATTTGGCGAGGAAATAATTAAGAAATCTGTGATCGGTTTCCTGGTTACAATCACCGATTATAAAATCAGCTATGCAGGGTTCAGATCTCATTGGATCCGTTTTTAATCATTTATGTGCTAATGCTGTTGGCAAATGTTTGGATCAACAAGTTCTCCTATTATTTCTTAAAATAGCAATTTATCATACATAAAAAAAACCAAGCATGCAAGGTCACCCTCCACGAGTTAAAAATAACTTTCACCATGACTAATGGTTAACAAAATTTTTAAAAAATCCAAGACGTGGTTATTGAGAAAAGTGCGAAGAAATGAATGGAGAAACGATTTTCGGGCAATTTTATCCCTATAATGTCACCTGGTAGTGGTGATGGTGGGGGGGGGCTACCAGAGTTATACCGGAAAATCCGTCCTGGCAAAACTTTACTTTCACCACGACTAATGTCTGTGCAAAATTTCAAAGAATTTTCAAAGGCATGGTTATTCAGAAAAGTGTGAACAAACGAACGGACGAGCAGGATAAAATTACTAAGTATAATCAGTCCTTTGCCGGGGGGGGGGGGGGGGGACTAATAATTTAAAATATGTATTTTGTTTTAGCATTACATAAATCCTCCTCCAAATGGTTTTTTTTTTTTGTTGTCAAAAAAAAAAAAAAAAAAAAAACTAAACTAAAAGGCAGATATGAGGATATACTCAGAGATAAAAGTCAAAGATCCAGAAAGAAATAGAGATACATAGAGGTGAGAGAGAGAGAGAGAGAGAGAGAGAGAGGGGGGGGGCAGAGAAAGAGAGAGAGAATGTGGCAAAGAGAGGATGGGAGGGCTTGCAGAAAGTAAGTGACAGTGAGAGAGGTGGTATGTGGGTGAGAGAGAGAGAGGGGGGGGGCAAATTTCTTTTACAGCTTGTCTAAAAAAACATAAGGATAATATAGATGCCAGGGAAAGAAAAAAAAAAACAACAACATCCCAATCCTTCAAAAGTGAAAAGAGTTAAGAATGAACCTAAAAAAATAACATAAAACCGTGTTGGACTAAATTAAATGTGCTAATCCCCACCCCAAGGAAATAAATGTAGACAAAGTTTTGGTAGATATAAAGAAACAGTAGAAGTAGAGTAGAGTAAAAACAAAAAAATTTTTTTAATTCTTGTAAAATAGTGCTTAATACAGCTTAACGTCACAAATGCATTTGAGAAGCTTCATCACTGCGCAAGCAGAAGGGCCAGCATATAAAATCAACAGTACGTTCTTTGATAAGACAGGAGCGAGTTTGAAAAAAAATGCCCCCCCCCCGATAGGAGCAGGCAACCAACCGATTTGATTGAAAAATGGGTGATTTCACGGACAATAAAAATATTGTAAGCGTGAAATATTTGTTCATCCATATTTCATCCAGTCAGGTCTCCCTTCTAGCACACCCACACACACACACACACACATATATACTAGCAAAAGTACCCGTCGTTGAATGGGTTCAAAAACAGCCTACAGAAAATGGACTCTGATTTATGAAAGTATGATAGGTTGTGAAAAGGAAGGGTTGTAAAGAGGTAGCTTCGAATTTGGGGGTATCAAAACCAAAGCAAAATATGATGAAAGTAAAAATAGAATAGATAAACCTCATAATTTATTATACCATACCTGTTCACACTGAAACATTTATCACAATATTCTGTGGGTCTATATTTAAAAACCTTGTTAAACTTTGTGACATATTTCCATTCTATGGATGTCATGCGCGAACAAACACCCCATAATTTTAGTGTACCATATTTCTTCAAACTGAAACATAATTATCAAAGTATACTTACGCAGAAAGATATGAAAAGTCTTTATTAAAGTGTGTGCCTATTTCCATTCTATGGAGGCCAGGCGTGAACGCAGACCCCACAATTTTATTATACTATCCCTATTTAAGTTAAAACATACTTTTCAAAGTATTCTTATGTACATCTATATCAAAAACACTTGTAAACGTTCTTTTTTTAATTTTTAAATTTTTTATTTCCATACTTTGTGGACCAGGCGCGAACGCAGACCCCACAATTTTAATGAACCACCGTTCTGCCAGATTAAACATACCCATTCCTGTGTCTCGATACATCTTCTATCATTATATGTAATCAGTTTTTTTTAAATAGTCAACCATATAGGAGCCTATTCATGACCAGACACACATACACACAGACATTTAGCTTTATATTATAGAAGATATATATATATATATAGAAGTGTTCAGACGATTAATTGGAATCAAAAAAATCAGAACGTTTTTGGGTATCGAAATCGGTATTGGAAAAATTTGTGCCTATTTGCCGATGCGAAAGCGATTCTTTTAATTACCATTTTTTTTTTTTTTATTTAGTTCTGTTTAAAACAAAACCTTCGACTGCCGGTAATAATAATAAAATAATAAATATTTATTGATTTTAAACTACCAGTAATGCTAAACTATATAGGTCACCATCCCCCTGTGTGTTTTTACGTCTGAGAAAGTATGTGCATATTTAACACGTTTTTTTTGCGGTAATCGGAGGAAAATAGTAACTTTAAAGTTAAATATTTAGAGATTTATGAAGAATCAGAATCGGAATCGGGAAAATATTGGAATCGTCCCATCTGTAATATATATATATATATATATATATATATATATATATATATATATATATATATATAGAGAGAGAGAGAGAGAGAGAGAGAGAGAGGGAGAGAGAGAGAATAAATGACAAAAAGTTATATTCCAAAAGTTATATTTTGTCATTTATTCTTTATATTGCTCTGTAATTACATTGAGCTTCTTAAATAAGGATTGATATATAAGAAAATATATTTTTACAGAAATATATATATATATATATATATATATATATATATATATAAATCCCTGAAACAGTGTTTCATGGTAAACAACCGATGATCCCTTAAAAATAAATTATTACTGGTACTATAGTGAATTCGAGAAAGCAATTTGATGCAGTGATTGCAGGTGATTGAATGACTTACTGACTAAATAGTTTTCTGACGAATGATAAAAAATAATTTTTTTGTATAGGTCTAAAGGTTAAAAACTTCCATATATATATATATATATATATATATATATATATATATATATATATATAGAGAGAGAGAGAGAGAGAGAGAGAGAGAGAGAGAAAGGTATTTATTTATTTCCCCAGGTAAGCAAATGTGACACAAGGTCGTTTTTAATGGGGGGACCAGCTCCCCTAAAACAAGGGCAAAAAGGGGGCACTCTATGCAAAATTCTGTCTGTTTACATCTATTATTTATTTATTGTAACACATCCATAAATATAAGTTTTTATATTATCAATGTATATTTCCCTGTGTGTATAGTTCTGTCTGCTATCTAACTGTGGAGGCTTTGACCTACAAATAAAACAGTTCCAAAGAGAACAGGACTTTATATATATATATATATATATATATATATATATATATATATATATATATATATATATAACGATGTGTGATTGTTACAAATGAGGCAATTTTACTATAACTGTCCATAATCAGTTAAACTCTGCGACTAAGTGTGCGAGTTTGGATAGGGTGGGTGGAGTTCATGGAAATGTTTCATGGAAATGTGCAATGAGGTGGGTAGGTTTCATGGAAATGTGCGAACAAAAAATTGGATAAGAATGCCCAGGGGTGGAAGTAAATAGTTGGAGAATGAAGAAAAAAATAAGTTTATTGAAAATTCTCAAAGAAAAAGAAAGAAAAAGTAAGAAAAAGAAAGGAAAAGGAAAAAGAAAAAGAAAAAATACAAAGAAAAAGAAACATTAAAAAAAATGTAAAAAAGATAAAAGAAAAAGACAAAAGGAAAAAAAAAGAAAAATGAGAAAGAAGAGAAAAGAAAAAAGAGAAAGAGAAGAAAAAAAAGAGGACAAATGAAACTTTAGGAAATTATTGATTCTACAGCCAATCCGATTTCTATCGTTGCCACCCTGCTGCCCTCAAATGAATCAGCTCCTGCAGCAATCAGCAAAACATAGTCGAATTAAGACACAAATTCTACAGAATAAATAATCCTCCCATCTGTCTTCACACCAGACCAACATGACGCTGCATTCCATGAAACCATTTTTTTTTTCAAATAAAAGTTTAGCAGAATTAATAAGAAACCGACTAGACAAAGCATTACATATTAGCAGTTTGAAACTTAAAAGGTATTTTACATTTATTTATTTATTATTTTTTTATTACTGTTTGTTTACCCCAAACAAGGCATAATGCCACGAAGTCGCAAAGGGCTTTGCTGAGCCCAGTTTTACTGAGATATTATGTAGGGGGTTGAGCAGCGAGATGTCTGTTCACATTACACTTGAACTTCTGTATATATAATAGCATTATAGACAAGACAAAACCATAAATTGGGATACATAGATTTGTTTATCGATGTAATAAGGAAAAGCTATAATCGGGGTAAGGTTGGGAGGGTTATATGAGCAGACACCCCATCCCAATTATAACTTTTCCTTATTACATTGACAGATTTGTCTATAATGCTATGATCGTATTTAAGCTCCACCTTACCTGTTGAGCTTTACACATCTTGATATATCCTCACTTAAAAAAGGTTTCAATACTTATTTAACAATATTCTAACTATATATATATATATATATATATATATATATATATATATATATATATATATATATATAGGAAAGAATTCGACTCACTCTTTTTTCAGTGAAACAATAGACATTTATTTGCAGTTACTTCCAGCAAAACGCCTTGTCTCTTGATCAAAAGTCTTGTCGTACTGTAATCTGCTGTATGGAACATTTGCTACGCTGTCTTTGTCCAGCCATGTTTAGTATGCGTCTTTTCCTATCGTTCTAGGGTCACGTGTGTAACACTTCTATTTCTTTCCTATCACGTTTTTCCTTTTTATAACTTTTTCGATCCTTTTTCCTCACTGTGACGTTACCTAGAACATGGCTCGATCATTTGCCTACCTTGGCTGCTGCTGCTGCCATACGCGTGTCTGTGCTCTGTTACAATATTTTAGAGAAGAGGTAAAATAACGGATGCAGATAAATCCTAGATTAGCTAAACAAAAAGTAAATTCGAAGTATGTCTTTAGGTAAACCAAATTATGGAACCAATGTAGAGAGAAAACTTGGATAATCGCTAAGTGCGAAATGATACACCGATATCACTATCCGCATGTCATTCAAAGATTTAATAAGTTAATTAATTAAAAAAACGTTAGAGTCTTTCTCTGTCTATCTCTCGTAAGTCAATTCTCTCCAGAAATAAAACCTTTAAAAAACTTTCAGCAAAGTCTCCTTGTATCCTTCCTCCATGAAAAGTTTTGTCTAGCTATAAAAAAAAGTGAGAATAAAATACCCGCATATTAAGAACTCTTTGTTAATGAACACAGTGGGAGCCAAGTTTTTAAAAAAAATATGGCACAAAATTACTTAAAACAAACAAACAAACAAACAAACAAACAAACAAAATACACTGTTAAAGAAAACAAAAATTAGTTTAACAAAAGTAATCACAAATATTAGCTTTGGAAATATATATATATATATGTACAAAATAAAGATACTTTAGTTTGTTAATATTTTAGAGAGGGGCAAAATAAAGGATGCAGATGAATCCCAGGTTAGCTAAACAACAGTAAATTATGAATATTCAGATAAACAAAGTTATGGAAACAGAGAAATTATTACGAAAAGGCTTCAGGAAATTAAAAAAAAAAATTTCCTGAAGCCTTTTCGTAATAATTTCTTTTTTTTCCTAAAATAGGAATGTTATAAAAGTATGCTTACTAGATTTTGGTAAACATTACAAAAACAGTTTTGTGACATGCAGTTTAGTAAGAAATTATAAAGTACACAGTTTTAAACATTTAGACAGAGATTGAAAAGACAGGTAAATATTTTAGGGGAGAGATTTAAGGAGGATAACTTTGAAGAGATGAGACAATAGCGAGCACAAATACAGAGCGAATCTTCCTTTTTTTTTTCAATCTTACAAAGTGTGAATATCTATTTTATTAAGCCAACACACAGAAAGTAGCACTCTCTGGCCAAACGAAAAATACCTGAGCAGCCCCATCTGCATGAGGGCGTCTCAAATAGCAATAAACTCCTCATCAAAAGAGAGAAGCAAGGTGCAAGAGGGCGGACCTCTCAGGACTCTCCAGAACCATATCTCAGACCAACAGAAGAAAGGTCACTTACAATCATAATGACCAACCTCGGCTGGAATGTTTGGTGATAACAAATCCTCGACATGGTAAGAATGGTGTCTGTGACTTGCATAATATTGAGAAGAGTTGATCTAATCATATAGAGTTGATCACGTCATAATAATAAAAGTGAATATCTCTGTATTCACCTCACTTCAACAATCACATGTGGAAAACCTTAATTTTTATGAACACAGAGGCTTAATCTTAATAATAATAATCTTAATAGCTGACAATAATAAAAAGGCAGGAATATTCGCATATACAAATATAAACTTATGAGTAAAAAAAGAGAGGCTTTATCATTATAATATCTGATTTAATAAAAAGGGAACCTTTTTTTTTTGCACGTTTAATATTGGCACAAAAATATTCCCAAAAATCACAATAGGAGAGAGATATGTTTTCTTTTTATTATTAGTTTCGTTTCAATGATTTTAAGTAGTGATTAGGCGTTAAATCGCACGCGATATCGAGCAGGCAAAACCTGCTAGTAAGAAATAAATTCAAGTGGAGAAGTGGTGAATTTTGTCACTTTTTTTGATCTTGTTAATATACAGGCAGCAGTACATGCTTAAAAAGAAAGAGAAAGAAAGTATAAAAGAAAAAGATAAAAGAAAATATAAAGATAACTAAAAGATAAACTCAAATGAAATAAATATAATAAACCTAAACTAAAATAAAAATAAAATAAAAGATAAAACTGAAATGAAATAAAATAAAATATAAAAATAAACATAATAAAACTAAACTAAAATTAAATTAAATAAAAAATAAAATAAACATAATTAAAATAAAACTAAAATAAAATAAAAACATCAAAATATAATAAAACTAAAATAAAATAAATTTAATATAAAATAAAAATAAAATGAAATAAAATAAAATGAAATAAAATAAAATGAAATAAAATAAAAATAAAATGAAATAAAATAAAAATAAAATAAAATAAAAATAAAATGAAATAAAATAAAATGAAATAAAATAAAAATAAAATGAAATAAAAATAAAATGAAATAAAATAAAATGAAATAAAATCAAATGAAATAAAATCAAATGAAATAAAATAAAATAAAATGAAATAAAATAAAATGAAATAAAATAAAATGAAATAAAATAAAATGAAATAAAATAAAATAAAATGGAATAAAATAAAAATAAAATGAAATAAAATAAAAATAAAATAAAATAAAACCAAGCTAAAACAAAACTAAAATAAGAATAAAGTAAAAAATAAAACGAAATAAAATTAAAAATAAAATTAAATAACAAAAATTAAATAAACACAAAAATAAAAAAAATGAAAACGGAAATTTTAAAGATTAAAATAATAAAACACAAAAAAGTAAAAGACAAAAAATATAAAATCATAAAATATATAAACGTTTTTTAAAAATTTAGATAAATAAAAATGAAAAATACATAAAAAATAACAAATACATAAAAAATAAATAAAAATGATAAAAAAAAACATAAAAAAAGAAGAGTCGTCTTTTCTGTTTTTATTTACTGAGTTGTAAGTCTTTTTCCAAAAAAAAAAAAAAAAAAAGATATTTCCATTAGAGATGGAAGCAAGAGAACTCTTCTGAGAAAGAAAAAGGTTTTATGAATGATTAGTCATCAGGAGTTTCGTTAAGAGCAATTACATTGATAGCACCAGTAGCAGGGAATCAGATAGAAATGTGTTAACCATGCTTTCATGCCAAATTAACACTATGCATGAAATCCAAGATCAAACCTACCATTATGCTGTCTACATGAATGGTATGCCTATAGCTTTTATCGCGTTCCATGTTTTCCTCTTTTGCCTCGACGACAGTATCTGTAGCACATAAACTGGTGACAGAAGTGGCACCAGGGGTGTTGTTCTTTGATCTTGTTGTTGGCAGGTGTGGATGGGTGTGTATTGTATGTCGTCTCAGATCCCGGGGTCGACCCGGGATTAAACCTGGCATGTCGGGATGCGGGCCCAGGACTTTAACCAACTGTGCCACAGTGCCACTGATCGACTAGACAGAAGCAAGAAAGAATGTGTGAATATGAGGAGGAAAAGGAAAAAAAAATTAAACTATTATAAAAAAAGTTTTTCCCCAAGAATGTGGTTAAAAAAATTTTTAAATGTTAAATTAAATAAAGAAAAAAATACAACAAAAAGTGACAAAACCAATAAAATCTCATCTATTGTTTTTTTTTTTCTTTCAAAGATACTACATTAATAGGAACATACACACACAAGTATTTACTCATTTTCAGAAAGTTTGTCTTTTATAAGAAACCTCTTGCATACAATCGTTTCAGCCACTGGTGTTGGTATATAAGAATATAACTGTACATCAAATTATAATTTGCACAACTTGGGATTCATCAGCGTGTAGAAAAAAAAAAACAATATTTCAAAAGTCAAGGAATAGGATGTTTCCATTAGATATATATATATGAAAATCCATGGAAGGAAATTAATATAACCCCTCCTATATATTCATTTGTCAAGTAATAAATTCTTAAATCGAATATATGCCTCTATATGTTTTTTTTTTTTTTAGAATTTAAAATTAAACCACGAAACTTATATATTGCTCTATTCTTAAATATTGAGCTTTTCCTTTTTAGCTAGGATCTCCTTGAAAGTATTACTTCAAGTAATATCTATCAGGATTTTCATCTGAAGTCTATCAGTGTCTTATCTGCCTTATATATATATAATGCGAAGCTCGCGGTTTGTTTACAAACAAACGTTTGAGCCCTCTACGAGTGGCGGACGGATGTTTATTTAAATAGACGTTCGGACAGTTTAATTTCGGCCACCGATTCCGTAGTCAGGGGGTAGGACTGCCGACTGTCATCACGACGGTTCTAAGTTCGATCCTCGGCTTGGGAGAGGTGTTAGTCTAGCGGCACTGATGAGTTGTGAAACAACGAAACAGGTCTGTATGTCGATGACTAAAATATATTTTATAAAGCTCCCCTCTTCGGTAGAGCGCTCTCGTAAATTATCTTACTCGCTACTTAATTTAGCTGAAATAATGCGAAGCTCACGGTTTGTTTACAAACAAACGTTTGAGCCCTCTACGAGTGGCGGAAGGATGTTTATTTAAATAGACGTTCGGACAGTTTAATTTCGGCCACCGATTCCGTAGTCAGAGGGTAGGACTGCCGACTGTCATCACGACGGTTCTAAGTTCGATCCTCGGCTTGGGAGAGGTGTTAGTCTAGCGGCACTGATGAGTTGTGAAACAACGAAACAGGTCTGTATGTCGATGACTAAAATATATTTTATATATATATATATATATATATATATATATATATATATATATATATATATATATAATTAAGGGTTATAGTCTTTAGATTTTAATACTTTAAGATGGGATTTACCTTAATTTATTTAATGCGGATTATTATCTTCATCTTTCTTAGTTGTTGTTTTCACAACGTTTCGACCAAATTTTTCTCTGGCCTTCATCAGATGGTAATTAGGATGGGATAGGAACTCCAAATCTCCTAACTGCATCCTCAGCAATCGCTGCCATCCATAGTTGTTGTCGTCTCACCATGTTTTGGCCAAGTAAGCCTCTGGTCGCCTTTGGGTAGGATTGAAACCGCTATCTTCAGACAATTCTTACCTCGAACTGTAGAGATTCAACGTCTCTATCCACTGTGCCACGGAGCCCAATCAAGGTTGGATTTTTTAGTCTTATAAATCCATGTTTATTTATTATCTGATCTTCCATAGTCGGGTCCGTACCGAATGGTATATATATATATATTAATTGGAATTCATTATTGAATTGGTTTCATCATTGGATTTACCCTGTTTTGAAATTTTTGAGATGAGGATTGCTAATTTGAATTATTCAGACTACTATACTTATCTTCAAATGCTATCTTCAGCCGATGTAACCTTCGACCTTTTTCAGATGTATCTTTGTGAACTCGGGAATCTACACAGAATTTTGTAACAAATACAGTATAGAGTACGGAAAATTTCAGTTCTAAATGACACCTTTTGGAGGTTGAAGGCCGAATCCTCGGTGTGGACAATACTAAGAGTACAATTGCATATTACACAAAGACATGGCTGATGGAACAAAAGCATACTATACCCCCATGGACTAAATGAGAAGTTCCGTCCAAAATTCTGTGCAGAATTTCCATCTGGACTGAAAATTCCTGAGTTCGACAAGATACACCCAAAGAAGGTTGGAGGTTACATTGACCGAAACGTTAAAAAGAATACTCCAGATAAGAAGAGTTGTCCAAATGATACAAGATTTAAAACTACTTACACAATAGCGTTTCCATTGCATACTTAATAATTTGTATAGTTGCAGTAGCCAAATTCTATAAGACTGCTAAGATGTGGTTCAGAGTTCCATCCCCATTGGAGGGTGCAAAATATTTTTTATATTAATTCTTATTTTTTAAAGAGTGGTAGATTTTTACTTTGATGGAGTGGAAGGGAAAATATAAATGGCCGATTGTTTGCATTTTTATAAAGGATGCAAAATCTTTCCCACAATTATTCATATCCGTCTACAGACGCAGTCACATAATTTTTTTTTTTTTTTTATTAAATCAACCATTATAAAAAAAAAAAGCATTTTCTTAAAAATCTGATAAAATTAAAAAATAAATTAAAAATTAAATGAAAAAACACAATACATCTCCACTATTATAGAAAAGGAACTTTGGGTGTCTGTATGTGTGTTTGTTCCCTATGGACTCGAAAACAGCTAGGACGATTTATGGAATTTCACAAGAAGTTACTTTATGCACCTGGCAGTGTTCTTGGATAGGTTTTCTATTGAAATGTCTTCGATAAGTATCGATAATTGATGATCGAAATAATCCGATGAAACAAAGAAACAGCCGATTATTACAAAAATTAACACTTTACACAATCTAATATCACAAGTGCATTTAAGATGTTTTATCGCAACACAAGCCAAAAGGCCCGACATATAAAATCAACAGTCTTTGATATGACAGGGGCACATTCAAAATGAATGTTTCTGTTTAAAGCACAATCGCACCATGATACTTTACTTTTTCATTTTCAACTTCAATTCAAGCCATTATCGCTGCACAAGCAGGAAGGCCAGGCATATAAAATCAACAGTAGGTTCTTTGATATGACAGGGGATCGTTTGAAATAAATATTTCTGTTTAGAGCACAACTGAAGCATGATACTTGACTTTTAAACATTAATTGAAACCATCATATATAAAAAATAATTTTATAATATTAACAGTAGGTTCTCTACAGTGCAATGTTGACTCCAATGTTATGTGGACTAAGTCATTGTGGAGAGGCATGTGATGCTTCCTCCTGGTGCAGCATGATGGGTCACCAACTAGAGCTGGCAATTAATCGATTTGATTGAAAAATAGGCGATTCTGATACAAAAACTATCTAAGAACACTGCCAGGTGCATAAAGTAGTTTCGCATGAAATTTCATAAAAATTGGCCCAGTTGTTTCCGAGTCTATAGGGAACGAACACACACATACACACACAAAGTTCCTTTTATATAATAGAATAGATAGAGATTATCAGCCGATATCCTGCTGGCATGGTTGAATATACAAAACTTTGAGGAATTTTTAATGATCAATCGCCTTCATTGGTTTGGCCACGGTGAGAGTAGGGACTCTTTGATAAGAATATGCAAAGACCTGGAGGTGAAGGGCCAAAAGGGAAGCTGGACGACTCGAGAACATTTGAATGCAAACCAAGAATCTTGCACAATGGAATCTGAATGGAATCAATCTTCAAGGCCGCCAAGCTTGGAGGCTGAGATTTCAGGCTGTCAGAAAACGTCAAGGGAAATGACGGTAAAATGCATTATTATTTACTAACCACAAGCTTTCAAACAGGCCATCATCAAAGATTTCGCTGAGAATAACCTGTGGTGTTTCCTGGAGTTTGAGTGACAACAAGTCTTCCCAGATTTCCACCTCTTTCAATAACCTGTGCAAATTAATTTGTGTTATTGCAACAGCAGTTTACCATCGATTTCATGTTGGCAGCGACCACTGGAATTTGAGTAGCAATAAGACTCCCCAAGATCCCAGTTATTATTATTATTACTCACTACGAGTTTTCACACAGATCATCATTGAAGAATTCTCCTTGAAAACAGCATGTGGTGTTCCCTGGAGTCTGAGTGACAACAAGTCTCCCAGATTTCCAGTACTCACAGTCTCTTTTACCTTTGAAAATTAGTTTGCATTATCGCAATAATAACCATTTACCATTGATTTCTCATTAGTAAAGGCCATTAGTCTTAACCACAATTTAGGTGTCAATAAGCCTCCCCAAAATCCCAGTCCTCTTTGCCCTCATCCAGCAGAGGTCTGGTTAGTGCCCTCCCTCCTCGGATTTTCCATCCTCCTCATTTATTTGGTGTGGCACCAGTTTATGGTGACACTAAAACATAAAGGTGAAGGTGCAGGGCCGAGGAGGGGTGGGGGGCTAACTTACATTTTGCAATGAAGGGTGGGGGGCAAACAGAAACATATTACACTGCTCTCCTCCCAAAGATAAAGTAACACCCGGGAGGCTTGTCCCATGACAAGATAACAGATACTACCCTGCTCACAAAGGAGGAGGTAATGCCTAGGAGGATGGTTTGACAGCAAAAAAAAATAAAAACTATACTACATTCCTCTTTAAAATAAAATAAAAAATGCCCGGAAGGATTGATTTTAAAGGAACATCAAATCTGGATAATATAAGGAGATGAGTGCAAAACTGTTGGTTTGGTCACATTGAAAGAATGGATGAGAGTTCTTGGGTTAGAGGATATAGTTCTTGGGTTAGAGGACATAGAAGAAATTGAGTAACAGAGGAAAGCCAGTGAAAACATGCGATGAAGTGATAAGGGCGGACTTGAGAGAGAGGGATAAATAAAGACTGGGCCAGATATAGTTTTGTTTGGAATTCAATTTGTCACAGTCATTCAACATCTGCCAGTATGTAAAACAGACGTTAAACAAAATATGACTAGTGTAGACTGTGACCACATTTCTTTTATTATTATTATTATTATTATTGGTGTAGGAGAGTGAGTATTAGACTATGCAATATATTATTTATCACTAGCAGGGAGACCCGACGTTGCCCGGGATTAAACGAGGGTCAACAAATGTTCCACACCATATTTTTATCGCCATCGAAATCAGTGAACTTGGCTATGTTTCTATCAAATCGATTGTTTGCTCTAGTTGGGGACCTACTGCAGTGCACCAGGAGGAAGCTTCACATGCTTCTCTGCAATGTCTTAGTCCCTGATACATTGTAGTCTACATTGCAATGTAGAGTACAAGTGTGTGAAATTTCATACACACACACACACACACACACACACACACATAAATTGCCTTTATATATGAGTGGAGATTTCATTGCTGTCAACTTTACTTTGCTGCGAAATGATTTTCGATTTTATCCTAGAGGAGAAAACTGTCATGTCTGTAATTTTTTTTTTTTTTGTCTTACTCTTAAGCCATTTATCAAATTCACATAAAGCTGAGAGGTTTTAATTTACAACTCAATTAATTGCCTTTTCATGATTAAGACAAACAGCTAAGAAGATCGGGGGGGGGGGACAAAAAATTCTAGAAGTACTCCCCACTCGCTCTTTACAGCTCTTTTCTCACAGAATAGATTTTGCTAAGTCTCTCTCTTTTTACTTTATCGTTACTTTCATTAAAAGTGCTCGACTGAGCTCCTATTTCTGGATACTCCTTACAAAACATTCACAACAACAACTCGCTTTGCTATCACAGCTGAAAATAACTTTTTTTTTCTTTTTCCGTGTGTTTAGCGTCTAGTAAAATTTCCACGAACAAAGCTTCTTTGCTTTGCAAAGGCCTCCCCCCGTTCGTGGAACGCATACCTGCAGAACTGCTTACCTGCATACTACAGCGATGAAAGTGGTCTCGAATCTCTAATTGACTTCTTCCAAGGCAGCTATCAAAGCAAAACCTCCCTCAAGAGATTCCTGTTGTATACACACCCCTCCCCAATCAAACTACCCGCCTATTCCTTTTTTTTATAAGATTTTCTTTACTATTTTTTTTTGTCTTTATTTTTTTCTTGAATTTAATTGTATATCTCCTTATATGCCATACGTATTGAACTCATAATATATCATGACAAATCCCCTAATTTCTATTACATGCCTATTATATCCAAAATGTTATACCGCTTTCATTGCAACACCTACCCAGTTTCCTCCTTCCGCCTTCCTACTTTTTACCCTCTATCCTAGATATCCCAATATATCGTTCCTAATATACCTATCGCTAAACGTCGCATTCCTTATGTCACGTAGCACCCCTTTCCTTTCCTGATGAGAAGTAATAGGCTTAGAAATACCTAGGTATAAATAGCATTTATATCCCTTATTCCGAATGATGAAATTTCCTCATTGAATGGATAATAAAATTTATATGCACTAGTATATATTTTTGTATTGTCGATTTTATTCTTTTGTATCTAAGCTCCACCTCATATGTTGAGCTTTTTATTCTCCTGATAAGTCTCCATTCCAAGAATCTTCTAATTCTTATTGGATCCCACGTATATATATAATATATTTGTTTAAGAAATTCCTGTATTGCTAGTGAAGTTGGTTTAATTATTTAAATCCACAGTGAAGCCAGTGTATCACAGATGACCGACCTTATATATATATATATATATATATATATATATATATATATATATATATATATATATATTCCAAATTCCAAGATGCTGTTCATGTGTCAGGGCGAAAATATTCAAACACTGACACAATTATGTAATTCTTTCTGCGCTACGAAACTGGTGCTGTCAAATATTGAACATTTTAACATGCTGAAAGAACTAAACGGTAAGATGATCAACATCTTGAAATATTGACGTTTTATCATTTATTCGTATATGCTCTGTAGTTATATTCAACATATATCGAACTTCACAAATGTAAGGATAGAGGAGGAAATATAATTGAATAAACATATTTATATATATATATATATATATATATATATATATAAAGAGAAAGAGAGAGAGAAGAAACAAACCAAGTTATGTATTCATCAACGTTTCATCTTTATTGCGAGACTTACTGGATGAATGATAAAACACCAGTACAAAATAGTTTTCTTAATTTCATTCATCCAAGGGAAGTCTTACAAAGACGAAACGTTGATGAATATATAATTTGGTTTGTTCCTTTTTTTTTTATCTCTTTATCTCGTCGGAATACTATTTCCATTATTCTCATCATATATATATATATATATATATATATATATATATATATATATATATATATATATATATATATATATTAGTGATGGGACGATTCCGATACAACTACTGATTCCGTACTAAATTCCCGATCCTATATAAATCTCTAAATATTCAATTATAGAGTTGTTATTTTTTCCTGATTACCATAAAAACACGCGTTAAATGTGCATATATTTTTTTAAAATGTGAAAATAAATACTGTATAGATTTTAGTCTGAATGGTCGTTTAAAATAAATAATTATTTATTATTTTATCATTACTACCAGCAGTAGGAGGTGTTGCTTTAAACAAAATCAAATAAAAAAGACAATTTAAAGAATCGTTTTTGGCATCGGAAAATAAGCACCAATATTTCCGATTCCGATACGATAAAAAGTTCCGATTTTTCCGATTCCCGATTAAACGTCCCCACACTAATTATATATATATATATATATATATATATATATATATATATATATATATATATATATATATATATATATATATATATATATATATATATATATATATATATATATATATACACACACACACACACACACACACACACACACACACACACACACACACACGTGTTTGTATATAATATCTAAGTATATATGCATAAAATAAATCTTATTTAGTAGAGATTATTGATGTGCATAGATCCGCATTTAAATTTGAAAGAACCAAAGAGTAAATGAATATAAATTTGACGCTACGGTTCCAAGTTAATTGAGAGGAAAAAGAGGGAAAATTTTCGCAACTAATTTCTCATTTAATTAATCTAGTTTCTGTTAGTTTTTAACACATTTTCCTCTTTTTCAACGGCAATTTCATTGTTTGCTTCTTTTGTGGTTTGTAGTCTCTTTTCCTGTTGGAGATCCGTTGGGGGTTTGCTTAATAAGCATAATTAGTTTGTTAATGCTATTACATGAAGACCCCCGAAGGCTCTTTTATGTGAAATACGTTGAAATTCACACCAATAGTTTTGGAAGCTTTATGTTTATAATTTGTAGTAGTGTTTTACATTTTTACCCACTACGCCCCAACCCACCCCGAACAAAACATTCAATGAGTTTCTCATGTTAGGTGTGGTGAAATTTGGCCAATACTTACGAAGGCTCTCTCACATTTTCTCTTAGTTTAAAAAAAGAGAGATAGACATAGCGAGATAGAAAGAAAGAAAAAGGAAGAGCAAGAAGGCAAAGGAGAAAGCAAAAGAGAGAAAGCAAGAGAGAAAGATAGATTAAGAATATATATATATATAGAGAGAGAGAGAGAGAGAGATAGAGAGAGAGAGAGAGAGAGAGAGAGAAGGGGGGAGTGGAGAGCGAGGAAAAAATTAAGAATAAGACAAGGATAGATATAGTAAGAGAGAAATAATGAAAAGAAAGAGGAAGGGATAAAGAAAGAAGCTTAACAAAATTAATCATGGAGAGAGAGAGAGAGAGAGAGAGAGAGAGAGAGACAGACAGACAGACAGACAGACAGACAGACAGAATAACTGAGAATAAAGAGAGAGAGAGGGGGGGAGTACAGAACCAAATCTCCATTAAAAAAAATGTCATTAATTTACATCGTAATTTCTTCCGAGAGTGAAAAATCGTTTTTTCCTTTTTTTATATCTCATAATTTACAAAGATGACTGGTGCAATGGGAGTGTGAGAAGGGATCGCCCCCCCCCCAACTTCTCTATGAAGCACCGAATGACATTAACAATTAAAACGAGGACGCCAATAACAAAAAATGTCTCGGAAGTTGACAAATATAACAACGATTATATCGCGGTAATTAAATAGAATGACAATGGCAGTTATGGTAGCAATAATCGCCGTAATATAGGAAGTAAGTTCATTATTGTAATGATTGCTGAATGAATGTCCATGATAAAGAAATGTTTAAAAAACAAAAAACAAAAACAACTTTTAATTTAGAAAAATTTTTCAACCATCAGATCCTCATCTAACTGACATAGAATAATAACAATTTTAAGAGACATAGACACACACACACACACACACACACACACACACACACACACACACACATAGAGGACCCTTATATATAGAAACAATAAGTGCACAGTTTGATGTAAGTGTGGGAACTGTATACACAATTATTCGCGTAGAATTGAACATGAGAAATATTTGCACAAAGTTTTTTTTCCCCAAGGGTGCTCCATCCTTGTCGCAGACTATTTGACCAAGTTCCTTACTCGCCCTATAGTTCAGACATTGGTCCCTGTGATTTTGGTTGTTCATTAAAATTAAGAAAAATCTTAGAGGCTGTCATTGATCATTGATGAGATGAAAAAGGCTACAACGAATGTTACTGATATATATATAGTGGATCAGGGCGCTGGACTGAAATACATAAGGTCCAAGGTTAGAATCCTACCAACAGTCAAGCTACGCTGAAGAGGAGTAGGGCTCCGAAACACGCGTGTCCGTAGATTACTGTGTTTAAAAATAATAAATAAAAAATAAACAAATATTACGTCCAAATAAAAATGGTCGACTTTCTAAGACAAAACATCGGTTCTCCGAGACGGAGACATAAACATTACTATCTTTTAAAAAATCAAAACAAAAACCACTTATATATATATATATATATATATATATATATATATATATATATATATATATATATATATATATATATATACACACGTATGTACACATACACATGCATATATATATACATATATATATACACATTCATATACTTATACACATTAACACACATATATACACATATGTATATACGCATACATAGATATATATATACATTACATATACATACACATATATATATACACATACATATATATACACACACACATATATACACATACACACACACATATATACACATACACACACACATATACACATACACATATATATATAACTCACAATATTCTGTGTCGCTTAATTGCCATATATATATATATATATATATATATATACATATATGGCAATTAAGCTACACAGAATATTCCACGTTTCATTTTTGTGAGAATTCGTCATGCTTAGGGGTCAAAATTTGGGTGAACGTTAAGAAAAATTGGACGTGTGCGGTTTCTCCCAAATGGAAAGGAAATAGTAAATGTTGAGAATGGAAAAGAAAAACAAAAGGAAAAAAAAGATAGAAAGGGAGTGAAGTAAAAAGGGAAGAACAGAGAAAAAAGGATGAAAAGGGAGGAAAGCAGTGAAAAGGGGAGAAAAAAGGTGAAAAGAGAGGAAAAGAAAGGGAGGAAAAGGAAGTGAGAAAAAGGAAAGAAAAAGAAAGATAAAAAGAGAGGAAAAGAAAGAGAGAAAGGGAGAGGAAAAGGGGGGGGGGAAAGAAAGAAATGGGAAAAAGAGAAAAATAAATAGAAAATGAGAAAAAGTTGAAGAAAAGAAGAAAGATTGGAACAAACAAAAGGATAAAAAATAGAAAACCATCGGAAATAATAATGGGGATGTTGCTGATAATGGCATTAATGATGATGCAAACATTGATGATTCTCAAAAGACTTTTCTTCTGCAGATGCAGGGGCGATGATTAACCTCGTCCCTTCTGCAAGACGCTAACACTTCATCGATTATATAAAGATCACGGAAGCCATAACTAATGACAATCACCGAAAACCACGACGACGACCACCACCACCACCATCATCATCACCTGAATGGCATGAACATATCCGTATTGTCATTCACCCTCCGCGCCTCGTTTATCTTCGTCCTTCAAGGGAACGATGTGTTTGCGAATGAAACCAAACAAATTGCTTTAATAAATGGATGCAAGTTGGAAACAGGTTTGTACAAAGGTTAAAAAATTATTTCATAAAACAATTTCATTAACATTCCGTAAACTCAGAAATCTTGGAAAGGCTCAACAATTTGATGCCGGAGGATGGAAAGAGATAAATGCATCGGGACCATAGCGACCATAATCGGATTAGGGATGAAGTTTCACCGTTTTTTGTTTTTTTTTGTACTTCTATTATTCGCAGATTATGCCTACAGCATGTTCTTAATCGTCTTACATTGCATCAAGTTAAGCAACTTGATCCCAGATCAATAACAAATGGGAGATCTCTAGAAGAGTGTCACTTAGAACTCAATTTTATCTAGTACTTTATCAACAAGGATCCATGGCGTCAAGGATAAAGCACTAAAATTAAGTGATAAGTAACACTCCTCATTGGAGGCGATAATAAGAATATAACTGCGAATTACTTAAGACTTCAACACGATCATGGCTGACGAAACAAGAGAATACTATTTCCAGGGGTTAAATAAATGGTTCTGTTCAAATTTCTCTGCAGGGTCCCAGAGTTCAAGAAAAAGGGTCCCAGAGTTTAAGGGAAAGGATCCCAGAGTTCAAGAAAATGGGTCCCAGAATTCAAGAGAATGGACCCCAGAATTCAAGAGAAAAGGTCCATGAGTTCAAGAGAAAGAGTCCAAGAGCTCAAGGGAAAGAGACCTAGACCTCACAAAAAAGAAAGAGGACCAGAGTTTGACATAAATAATCCCATAGTTTCAGAGATGGAGTCCAAGAGTTTAAGAGAGAGAGAGATTCTCAGAATTCAACAAGATACAGCCAAAGAAAATCGAGTGCTAACTCAACGAAAACAGTGTATGAATAGCACTCAAGGTAGAAACAATAGTTTCAACAATCGAAATAATAAGTAAACGAAGTAAACAAAATAGAAAAATGAGACAAAAAATAATTTATTTTAAAGAATGAAAAAAAACTTAAGATATTTCAGAATAAATGAAACCATTCAATATTTGATAAAACAAAATTTTCCAAGGTTTCAAATTGATTTTGAAAGATTTAATATCGTCTTTTAATTTCCAAATAAAATGTACAAGTTTTTGTAGATCTACTAGTAGTTGAATTTCCTACTGATTAAAAAAAATAGTGCCGATTTTAATTTCCTTGCTGATGAAAAAGGTGGAATCAATTCAAAAACATTCCTGATTAAATAAAGCATTTTTTGAAAGAAACTAGTTAAAAGCAATTTTCTTTTAATTTTAAAGAACGTGATTGAAAGATAATGTTAAATAAGTCAGTCAGATTAAAATAGTTATGTCAGATTTTAGGCTATAGCTATTTGATTTTATATATCCGACTGACTTTATTTTATTTATTAGATATAAAGAGGAGTAAGGCAAAAAAAAAGTTATTAAATTCGAAAGAAAACTAAAAAAATGTCAAAAGAGCCAAAGAAAGAAAGAATTATTGATGGATAATAGATAATTCAAGGAGACAAAAAATGATAGGATTATTAAAGAAATAAGCAAAATTTAATGATATTTCAGAAGTAATGAAAAGAAACAACACCTCAGAAAGAGAGCAGGCAACAGCAATGGACCAGACGGCTAGAAAATACTCCTTTTCCTACTGATATGGGAATCTCCCCTTCTGAAATCCTCCCTTCTGGTTCAGAAGCACCCTGGTTCCAGTGAAAAACATTCACCTGCTGGAGAACAGGAATAGAGGGTGGTGCAATAAAAAGTTGCTATGGGAGCAGATGAAGCTACAAAACTGACCCAACCATCTGCAAGCACAGATGTGGTCATTAGGACGCTATGATGCAACACTGCCTTGTCTATCCTCTATTATCCAACCGATGCAGCTTGAAAGATCCTGTAGAATATGAAAAAATAAAAACAAAAACAAAAAAGTGGGAAACTTGTGTGGTCATACGCTTCAAAGATGCTGAACATGGCGAGATATTCCATCACGATATTTCAGTGATAGAGAAATGTTTAAAAGGAAAAAGGAATCTTGGCAAACTTCTGCTGGAATAGGCAGAATGGCGCTCAATGCAAGCAGGTTAAGAGAACAAATGTTGTTTAAACTGGAAATTCTGTGTTTTTCGTTCATAACCAACAATAATAAAATCCGGGACAAGATCAAAGTGTAGTATCTGTAAATCTTGTAAACAGGAACAATAATAAAATAGGATTTATAGGACGTGAAAAACAGTGCGTAATCTCGAGAAATAAAGGTCAGATTTAGTATCAGGAAAGTTTTCTGACACCGAAACACGCGGCATATACTTTGTTCTAACCTGAAATTTGATGCACAGTGTTATTGACGAGTTTGAATACAAAACGCAATCAGTCCAATAAATCTTAAATTGAGAAATTAAACAATAAAAGGATGAACGTATCATAAACTATAAAGGATGAACGTATTTAAATTGAGAAATTGAACCATAAAAGGATGAACGTATCAACTGTTAATTATAAAGGATGAACGTATCAACTGTTAAAATTGACTGAAATTTAGTAGAAGGATCAAATTATAGAAAACACTGAACCACTTGAAGAGAAGAATTGGAAGGGTGATCAAAAGTTGCTATGACCAAATGGGGCTACAAAACTGATCCAATCATCTGCGCATGGTGAGAGGAGGACCATACGATGTAACTGTCTTGTCTATCCTCCACTGCTCAATCAGTGTGATTTTAAAGATCTTGCATAATACAAACAATAATGCAAAGGGCTGCATAAACAAAAAATGAGAACCTGCCATATGATCACATGCTTCAAAGACACGCAAAGAAGAATCGCTGGCAGCCATAACTTTTTCAGCAACGATTTCGTTTAATGTGCCAAAAATCCAACAAGGCCACCATAAAACTATAGATTTAGTGGAATCCTAAAAATACTGCTTGACACTATTAAAAAAATTTTAAAAAATTAAAAAAATAAAAACACCTTATTATTATAATTCGGTAAAAAGAAAAAGGAAAGTGTGAACTGCTCCTCAAGTTTGTCTTGAATAAAAAAAAAACTTTTAACTAAGATCATTCGATATTCGATAAAAGAATTAAATTCCAAAGATTTCAAATTGATTTCCAAAGATTTCATGCCTGTTTTGCAATTTGCAAAATAGCCCAAACAAATGTGGAGGCTTCAGAAAACTTAGATGATTTCGAAAATCATTAAAAACTTGTTTTAAAATATCGTGCAGAAGTTTTCAGCAGGTAGAGGATTAAAATCACAGATGAAATAAAAATGTTCAAATATTGATTTTTAATCGATAAACTGCAATCTTACTCATCCGTATGATACTAATTTTATTTGTGTGTGTGTGTGTGTGTGTGTGTGTGTGTGTGTGTGTGTGTGTATGTGTGTGTTATTACCTTCAACCCCGATTTAAAAAAAAAATCAGATCATCTGATCACCGAAGATGAAAATAATTGATAATTATCTAGTGTCACTGGCTAACAAATTGAAATTTTACCTATTTTAAAATAAATTGTTCCAAAATTGAATATAGCGTTATAAATAG
>NC_136500.1:71183721-71256221 GCF_053919585.1 Euprymna scolopes | reverse complement strand
ATATATATATATATATATATACGTGTGTGTGTGTGACTATTTGGAAATTTCTCCCATAGCACAACCACACACACACACACACACACACACACACACACACACACACACACACACACACACACACACACACACACACACACTTTACGTTGAAAGCGTGATGATTGAAAATGGCAGATTTCTGTGGAACTGTCATATGACGAAGTACTAAAACCAAAACAAAACGAAAACACATTTCAATAGTTTTAGCATTAGTGGCTGCTATGGTGGTATTAAAAGCAAAACCATTGACTTTTCTGGCTTAAAACTGTAGCAAACTTTGACTACGTTTCGTATTAATCATTTAACAGGTTTTTTTGCGCTTTTCTTAGCCATTTCCCTATTGCTGTTCCTTAAATGGAAACACAATTTTTGAAGTGGAGTAGAGTTCATAATTTTACTCCAAATTCAATTCCATTGAAGGAGAGAGAGAGAGAGAGAGAGAGAGAGAGAGAGAGAGAGAGGAGTTCACCATGCTGGGACAGGATTCCACATGGTTGACTCTAAAGAATTTCGTCCTAGATTTGTAATCTACGATGTAATGTAGAGACCATCGCGAGTGATAATCAGTAAGCCTTCTTATTGCACGTTCTTTTATGTTGTGTTGCAAGTCTATTTTACGTTTGTAAATATGTAAATAAAATCTATATTCGATTTGGTCGTATTTTCCTTTATTCTCTTTGCTCCATAACACTGAGTGTATATGTTTGCCTTGACAGAGTGATGAACATTACATATATACTAGCAAAAGTACCCGTCGTTGACTGGGTTTAAAAACAGCCTACAGAAAATGGACTCTGATTTATGAAAGTATGATAGGTTATGAAAAGGAAGGTTTGTAAACAGATAACTTCGATTTGGGGGTATCAAAACTAAAGCAAAATATGATGAAAGTAAAAATAAAATAGATAAACCCCACAATTTATTATACCATACCTGCTCACACTGAAACACTTATCACAATATTCTGTGAATCTATATTAAAAAATCTTGTTAAACTTTGTGACATATTTCCATTCTATGGAGGTCAGGTGCGAACGAACACCCCATAATTTTATTATACCATATTTCTTCAAACTAAAACATAATTATCAAAGTATACTTACGCAGATAGATATGAAAAGTCTTTATTAAAGTTTGTGCCTATTTCTATTCTATGGAGGCTAGACTCGAACGCACCCCCCGCAATTTTATTATACCATCCCTATTTAAGTTAAAACATACTTAGCAAAGTATCCTTATGTATATCTATATCAAAAACACTTGTAAACGTTTTTTTATTTAATTTTTTAATTTTTTATTTCCATACTTTGTGGACCATGCGCGAACGCAGACCCCACAATTTTTATGAACCACTTTTCTACCAGATCTAACATACCCATTCCTGTGTCTCGATACATCTTCTATCATTATATGTAATCAGTTTTTTAAAATAGTCAACGATATAGAAGCCTATTCGTGACCAGACACACACACACACACACATTCAGCTTTATATTATAGATATATATTTCTTAGACTTAAGAATTCCACATCCTGTAATGCATGATGCAGTCAAAATAAGCCATCGTTTTGGATCTAAAGCCAGATACACAGCATCCTTCCAGTTTCTTCTCGTTGCAGTCCAATCTCTCAATTGTTTGCTTCAGTTCATTTTTGTCTTATATTCTTTTTCTATTAAGTATCTATTATATATATATATATATATATATATGTCTGTTTATTATACAAATATTATTGGTTACATATGTGCATACATGTCACAGTGGAGTCCCAATTCAGGGACATCACTTCATCAGACCAAAAAAGAATTTATATGAAATTACTATATATATATATATATATATGTATATATATATATATATATACAAAGTTAGAAAAGCATTTCATCCAATTACCTTGGATTTATTTTATGTAATGTACATTCTGTTGCACTTTTTAAAAAAAATCATTGAAAATTTTATATCTATACCATTAATTGCTAGATGAAAGATAATGTTTTTAAATTGCAACAAAATGTACAGTACATAAAATAAATCCAAGGTAATTTTTTGATTCAATTTAAATTAAATTTTTATACCTTACTTTGTAAAATTTATAAAAGTTCACTTTGAAGATAAATAAATTTCAAATTTAATCTTGTATCTTTATTTTTAAAGCCTATAGTAAAAACATTTTGCTTAACAATTTTCATGCCTTGGATGAAATGCTTTTCTAACTTGTATCTTATCTTTTTAATATTATATTTTAAAACTCTTTCTCTCTATTTCAGCTCGTTTTTTGAAACCCCTTCTTTCTATTATTACAGGTCTGAATATTCTCTCTGTTTCAGTTTGTATTTTTCCTCACACCACAACTCGTTTTTTGCAACCCCCTCTTTGTAATACAGGTCTGAATAATGAGAAAATCTGAATTTTTTAACAAAAACTTAAAAATAACTTTTTTAGATTAAATTTTTTTAAACTTCTTTCAGAATAGAAAATCTTTAAAATTTTATAAGGAACATATTTCATAGAGGTTTCATTAACAAATATTCAGTAGATAACGAGAAAAATAGAGATGAAAATTTCAAAAGGACTGTATAACTGATACGGTCAATAGTAGTTATCCCCAGCGAAAGTCTTTGTTAGTGTTATTCTATTATTAATATTTAAAACATTTTGTGTCCTGCTCTTTCGCGCAAGGACTAATATATATGTAAATTTCTCTCGACAAGGCATGAAGCCACTTGATATAAGAAGTTAACAAGAACGAAAGATGATTATTGCAAAGAGATATTTATAGGCTTTAGTCTTAAAAACGACTACAGCGATATGTAAAAAGAAAACAGTAAGTAGGAAGAGAGTTCCACAAGCTTGCAATTCTTGAAAGATTGGAATAGAGTGAGGTATGAAATATTAAAATAGGGTGAGGTATGAAATATTAAAATAGGGTGAGGTATGAAATATTAAAATAGGGTGAGGTATGAAATATTAAAATAGGGTGAGGTATGAAATATTAAAATAGGGTGAGGTATGAAATATTAAAATAGGGTGAGGTATGAAATATTAAAATAGGGTGAGGTATGAAATATTAAAATAGGTTGAGGTATGAAATATTAAAATAGGGTGAGGTATGAAATATTAAAATAGGGTGAGGTATGAAACATTAAAATAGGGTGAGGTATGAAATATTAAAATAGGGTGAGGTATGAAATATTAAAATAAGGTGAGGTATGAAATATTAAAATAGGGTGAGGTATGAAACAAAGAAATGCATGATCGAACGTTTGTTTGATTGCCTACGTATGTATATGAAACGGTTTTTATCTTTCCAGATGTTCCTATATTGTTTTTCTGATCAATCTGCCAATAGACAGTCTGAAGATGGAAAGCGACATTCAAGTATTGCGGCATCACCTGCCAATACGAGACAGACATGCTTCCTGTACAATTGCAAAGAATTATCAAACTGCATCACCAAGAGATTTGGATTCGTTCAACATCTTTCCTGTTTTTTTTTCTTCTGTATCCTTTACATGTTATACCTTTCCTTCAATCTCTCCCATCATATCAAACAAAACACCATGAAACAAGATTTAAAGATATAAAGAACTTGAATCATCTTTTTCCAAAATTATTAGATTCAACATTAAATAATCCAAAAAGGTTGATATGCCGTAAAAGAAAACAACTAAACTCAGTCTCTTTCCCCCCTTTTTTTTTTTCCTATCATCTGTGGCAGTCATGATACTTCTCAGCTTCCGCATCTTCTTCTATAGAATAGAGTAAAGCGAGCCTCTTTCTCGAATCTTTTTTTTTTTTATTTTTACAAGGGGCTCACCACTTATCAAGGCCTGGAGGCCACTTGAGGATAAGGGTTATTGAGTGTACAGTAGTCAATGCGATAATTTCTTAGTAATCGTTAGTAGTAGAAAGTAGTAGGTAAATTGGATTATTTAATGGGACGGTTCATCAAGAATTTGTTTACGTTGAACTTGAAGACAACCAAATTGTAGTCAGCTGGAAAACAGACTAACAGAAGAGAGTTCCACAGGCGTGCAGTTCTGAGAAAGAAGTATTGTTCATAGAATCTACGTTTCGGTTTAGGCACACATAAAGAGTGGAGGAAATTATTGACAGTGGTTTTGAAGTAAAACTATTCTTAAAAAATTAATGTTTGGTTCTAATTCATCAGTTTTATTTGTAAAACATTGGACTATGTTCTTAAGAACAAAGAATATATTTCGATTCGGTTCCTTTAAAAAAAATATTACATTAATCTCGGAATATTTTTTAATAATTACTGTTTTAAGCCAATACAAATAACAATGTTTTCTCTCTCTCTCTTTCTCACTCTTCCTCTCTCTCTCTCTCTCTCTCTCTCTCATTCTTTCTTTCTTTTTCCGTGAGATAATATGATAGCTCATTTGAGGTCAGACTGAAAATCTAAAGGTCCAGGTTTAAATTACTGAACAGTTTTTTAATCAAAAATTCATTACCGTAAGGATTAAAACCGCAATTTTTTATTCGTTCCGTTAGCCAGGTAGATGTCGCAAGTAGTTCATAAATTTAACTGCCATTTAGAATTGATCATTACTTTAGATTTATCTGTTGCATTATGGGTTCTTAGCGCAAGGACACATGATGTAATGGATAAAAATGTTAAGCGATAATCAGTTTGAGTGTTCGTCTTTAAATATACAATTAGGAATTACTTAGGACTTGCATCTGCTCAGAGCTGACGTTGGGAGGTGCCGGTGGCTAAATGGTTAATGACACGGACATGGGTGTTTCTCGTTTGAATCCAGTTTGTTTCACAAAAAAAAAAAAAAAAATCACTATCACTTAGAATGTTGGCAACCTTTTTGTGGTCCCTCCTTTAAGTACCTGATGTCTTCTTACAAAGAATTTTGATGAGAAAAATATAGGGGAAACCAATAGCAACAATAGAATCTTCGGATTTATTCGATATGATGATGATGATGATGATGATGATGATGATGATGATGATAGCTGACGTTAAGAGAGCAAGTTAACTCCTGGATTACGTTCCAAACTCTGTACAAATTCCAGAATTGGACAAAATTCAACTCAAAAAGGTCAGAGGTTTCCTTGGCCAAAAACGTCACGAGAATAACATCCAAAATAAGAACAGTAGTGTGAATAGTCCAAATAATACAAATCATCAATCCTTGTCTAAAAAAAAAAAAAAAAAAAGTCCTAAAACTTAATTTTATTAATTATTCTTTATTTATTTTTATTTATTTTTCATTTTTCTTAGCAGTTTGTTGAAGCCAGGGATGGGGCATCCTATTGGATTCCAGACATTCACCCGCTGTCTCATATATTCCAACTGAGCGATTATTCTAAGATTCTGACTGTCCCTTTAAATGCAATTGTTTAAATCTTTCCTGCACTTAGTTCACTGAATATATTTGCCAGATGATTTTTTAAATTCTTTTTCAAGAGTCTAGTTGCTCTTATAATTACTGAAATTATAATTCCTAAGATTCCAGGGTTTATAAGTTAATACTACAATGCTGAGATAATAATAATAATAATAATAATAATAATAATAATAATAATAATAATAAATAGATGAACATAACAGAAACACTTGGACATGGATGCGAAAAGGACACATAAGCCGAGAAACTGAATCTCTAATAACCGCAGCACAAGATAACTCGATAAGAACCAACCACATCAAAGCAAATATCGACAAAAGACAAGAAAACAACAAATGCAGACTCTGTGGACAAAGGGACGAAACGATAAACCATATAGTAAGTGAATGCAGCAAACTGGCCAGAAAGGAATACAAGAACAGTTATGACCAAGTGGGAATGGCAGCACACTGGGAATTATGCAAACAACTGCATCTCGAATGCACAGACAAGTGGTACAAACATAAGCCAGCAACAATACTTGAAAACGAGAATCACAAAATCCTATGGGACATGGACATACAAACTGATAAACCCATACAGGCAAGAAGACCTGATATCGTAATAATTAACAAGAAAGAAAAATCCTGTCAAATCGTAGATTTTGCTGTCCCAGCTGACCACAGAGTGAATATCATGAAAAGGAGAAATGGATCAAATACACAAAGCTAACCAGAGAGTTGAAAGGAATATGGATGAAGAAGAAAATCAAAATACCAATAATAGTAGGAGCACTAGGAACAATCCCGAAAACCTTTGAAAAATGAATGGGAGAAATTGGAATCAGAGGAATGACGTGAAAAATACAATGAAAAACAATAATGAAAACAGCTGAAATATTAAGGAATACCCTTGGATGTGGAGACTAAGACACATGAGCAACAAGCGTGGACGAGACAAACTGCTGCAGAGGCAAAGCATGAAGCGCCACATGGAACCAAGAACATTAAAGCCGCATATCTATAAGTTCTCTAAACTCCCCCCTTCATTACCACATCACTGACACCAATCCCCCACAAAAAAAAATGAGAACAAGCAGCCAAGTACAGTTTTTTTGTTTTTATTTTTTACATGGGGGTCACCACTTATCAAGGCCCAGAGGCCACTTAGGGATAAGGGTTATTGCATGTACAGTAACCAATGAGATAGTACTGTAGTAATCATTAGTATTGAAGATTTGTTAGAGTGTCTTACTTAACAGGGCGGTTTGTCAGGAATTTGTTTATGTTGGATTTGAAGACATCCAAGTTGTAGTCAGGTGGGAAACAGGCGAACAGAAGAGAGTACTAAAATCGTGCACTTCTGAGAAAGAAGCTCTGCTCATAGAATCTACGTTTGGATTTAGGCACAGATAAAGACTGGGGAAAATTATTGGCAGTAGTTTCAGCCAGACGGGTGTTTCTCGTGAAAGATTGGCGAGGGGGGACTAGAGATTGGAGCTCAGACGAGCACTTACCATGGAAATAACGATAAAACAAAGACAGGCTCGCAACGTCTCTTCTGTGGGAGAGAGGCTGCAGAGAAAAGAAAAGGCCATCCCTCACAAGGCTACGAAGTCTATTTTGTACTCTGTCAAGGCAGGATAGGCTGTTTTTAGCAGCTCCTGCCCAGATGTGGCAGCAGTACTTCATCCTTGGACGTACTTGGCTTTTATACAGATAGGGAATTGCATCAGTAGTGAGATATCTTCTGGAGCGGTAGAAGGATCCCACCATTTTCCCAGTGTCCCTGGCAACAGATTTGATGTACGTGTTCCAGTTCAGATCAGGAGTAAAGGTCAAACCCAGAAGCTTGTCAAAACATGGAGCCTCTCCAAGACGAGAACCATCCATTTCAATTGATGCCAGATGGGGATCAGAGCGTTGATGATGTAAAGATAGAAGCTTGGTTTTGGATGAATTAAAAGTGACCAGCCACCTTTTCCCCCATTGTACCACGCGCTCAAGATCAGAGGAGAGAGAATTAGAGAGAACTTTGTCATTTACGGCCTTTGATGTGTTGCCATAGATGGTCGTGTCATCAGCATAGATGTCAATGAATGATTTAAGGAGGAAAGAAAGACCAAGGAGAGAGTACTGATCAGATCTCCGCTGGATAAGTGCGAAGAGAACTGGGACATTGGGGAGGCTTATATATATATATATATATATATATAGTATAAAGCTGAATGTCTGTGTGTGTATGTGTGTGTGTGTCTAGTCATGAATAGGCTCCTATATGGTTGACTATTTTAAAAAACTGATTACATATAATGATAGAAGATGTATCGAGACACAGAAATGGGTATGTTTGATCTGGCAGAACGGTGTTTCATCAAAATTGTGGAGTCTGCGTTCGCGCCTGGTCCACAAAGTATGGAAATTAAAAAATTAAAAAAAAAAAACGTTCGCAAGTGTTTTTGATATAGATGTACATAATAATACTTTGATAAGTATGTTTTAACTTAAATAGGGATGATATAATAAAATTGTGGGGTGTGCGTTCGCGTCTGGCCTCCATAGAATGGAAATAGGCACAAACTTTAATAAAGACTTTTCATATCTATCTGCGTAAGTATACTTTGATAATTATGTTTCATATTCCAGTGAAGACCAATAGCCACTGTCAACGAGAAATCAATGGCAAGCAGCTGTTGCGATAATGCAAACTTATTTGAAAATAGTATCGAAAGAGGTGGTGAGTACTGGAAATCTGGGAAGACATGTCACTCAGCTTCCAGAGGACACCACAGGCTGTTTTCAATGAGGAAATCTTTGATACACTGTGTGAAAGCGCCTTATGAGCCAATAAATAAAAATGGTGACTCTAAGGCGAGTTGAACTTTCAACCTATATCCAGCTTATATATCATAAAAAAAACGTTTCTCGCTATCTTTCAGACTGTCTGTATTTTTGAGTTCTATTGTTGTTTCAAAAAGAAAAAAAAAGAAAAAATGCACACGGAATTTTATTTAAAATAAAAAAAAGGCTATATTTATACTCGTTTGAGCGTTTTTCTTTTTTTTCTTCTTTTTTTTTCAAATTTATTTTTATTTTTATTATTTATTTATCTATTGTCCGTAAGGGAGTTTGAAAAACCCGAGCCAGACAAGTACGGCTTTCTTCTGCAACCTTAGAGGGTGGAAACTAATCCGACTGCTCAGACGATAAAGCGAGCTAGAGATGAAATAAAAACAACGTTCAACAATGGAAATATTATTTAAATATTTATAAACCTCTGAAGAATGTATTCCACAAACGTTTGCTGTAAAGTTGAACTATCAACACGTACATCTATTAAACTTAGATCTGATGCCTCAATTCAAGAAAAGAAAACTGGTGAACAAGAAAGCGACATGTTTATACCCCCAGACCAGTATTGCCGAGCACACACGCACACACAATACATATATATATATATATATATATATATATATATATATATATATATATATATATATATATATAAAGCTGTGTGTATGTGTGTGTGTCTGGTCACGAATAGGCTCCTATATAGTTGACTATTTTAAAAAACTGATTACATATAATGATAGAAGATATATCGAGACACAGGAATGGGTATGTTTAATCTGCCAGAACGGTGTTTCATTAAAATTGTGGGGTCTGCGTCCGCGCCTGGTCCACAAAGTATGGAAATTAAAAAATTAAAAAATTTAAAAAAAAACGTTTCCAAGTGTTTTTGATATAGATGTTATAGATGTACATAATAATACTTTGATAAGTATGTTTTAACTTAAATAGGGATGATATAATAAAATTGTGGGGTGTGGGCTCGCGTCTGGCCTCCATAGAATGGAAATAGGCACAAACTTTAATGAAGACTTTTCATATGTATCTGCGTAAGTATACTTTGATAATTATGTTTCAGTTTGAAGAAATATGGTATAATAAAATTATGGGGTGTTCGTTCGCACCTGACCTCCATAGAATGGAAATATGTCACAAAGTTTAACAAGGTTTTTTAATATAGATCCACAGAATATTGTGATGAGTGTTTCAGTGTGAACAGGTATGGTATAATAAAATATGGGGTTTATTTATTTTATTTTTACTGTCATCATATTTTGCTTTAGTTTTGATACCCCCAAATTCGAAGCTATCTCTTTACAACCCTCCCTTTTTCATAACGTATCATACTTTCATAAATCAGAGTCCATTTTCTGTAGGCTGTTTTTGAACCCAGTCAACGATGGGTACTTTTGATATAGTACTGGGAGGATTAATCGGAATTGGAACTTTCTGAGGTATAGGAATGATTTGTGTCTATTTCCGATACCAAAAGCGACTCCTTTATTTATTTTATTTTTTTAAATTTAATTATGTTTAAAACAAAATCTTCCATTGCCGGTAGTAATGCTAAAATCATAAATATTTATTAATTTTAACCTACCATTAAAACTAAAATCCATAGATCATCCCTTACATATATATTTTTTTTTCATTTGAGAAATATTTGCACATTTAATGTGTTTTTACGATAATCTGGAAAAATAACAACTCTGTGGTTAAATATTTAGAGATTTATAAAGAGTCAGAATCGGTAATTGTGCCGGAATTGTGCATTTAGAATAGAATCTGTAACTCGATTGGAATCTGGAAAAATATTGGAATCGTCCCATCACTAATATATATATATATATATATATATATATATATATATATATATATATATATATATATATATATATATATTAAGTAATGTGATTTATAATTTAAAAATTTAAAAAATGAGGAGGAGACCGTGCTTACCAAAAAAACTATATATAATTGTTCTACATAACTTCATGTATACCACAATAAAAAGCACGGATTTCCGAAACGATCGTACAGATAATTGATTTTATTGTTGTTCCTTCTTATGAAACTGATTTTTAATTTAATTAAAATTTGATTTTTAAATTTAAAATTTTTTTTTTTAATTTTTAAATTATAAATCACATTACTTAATATTGAATTAGCTCTAGGACATTTAACTATCGAGCTTATTATATATCTAAATTACAACGAGCACTTTCTATTTCCTGTATTTTAATTAAACTAGTAATTTCACTGTTACATTAAAATACACTCAGCTCTTTAGACTATTGTTCTAATCTCCTTTAAATTATATATATATATATATATATATATATATATATATATATATATATATATATATATGAACATTTGTAATTAAATTCAATAAATTAAAAAAGGTACAACAAAATTATTATTTGACAAGAATACAAATATTTTAAGTTTTTTTCCTTAATCCATGGATTTTCAATAAATGGCTCATTTCATCAGAAGTAATGTTTATAAGCATTCATAAATTTTGCTGTTTAGCACATGGATCGAAAAACTAAAAAGTTTGCATGAAAAGCCTAAAATTGAAACCAAGACTAAAAAAGTTGTTGAACTTGACTTTTTAATTTACTGAACTTAATTCCAAATTTTTCATTTATACAGAGTGGCCCACTTAAAAGTAGCCTGATCTCTCTAATTTTTCTCTTAACGGCAAACTGACACCACAAGAAAAAAACGCAACTCTTTTTTTCAACAAGATGGCGCTCCATGCCACACGTCTCACAGATCACTGACACGAGTTCCTGACATGTTTACGGAAGAGAAAACACTAAGCAAAGGTTATGGCCACCATGTTCCCCGGACTTGTCATCATGTGATTTTTATCTTTGGGGGACTTTAAAACAAAAAGTTTATGCAAACAATCCTCACAATCTAGGCTAACTGAAGGAGACCATTATCTACACTATCAGGAGAATCACCAGAGAAGATCTACAGGAAAACGTTGTTAAACGTGCCCAGAAATTCATAGATGTCAACGGGGAGCACTTCCAGCATATTTTATTTAAACAATAAAAAAATGTTCCTCCTCTCTACTACATTTTCTGGGCTACTTTTAAGTGGGCCATCCTCTACTTTTGCTTTTCCTTGTATATTGAGCTTTTCTTTCTCTTTTTTTTATTATCGAATTGGGATTGTCTTATAAATAGTGATATTAATATTTTATGGACTTTAGGGTTACAGTATTATACAAACTGTAATCTGAAAGTATAACATTTCGGTTATATATATATATATATATATATATATATATATATATATACTAGCATTGCTCTGGTATTTGGAGGTGTAATCAAGTTATTAAGTTAGATCCATGTCCAAGAAACCTATATCTATAATATCAAGTGTTTAGACCCAAAATTGGCGGAGGAGTTTAGTTGAGTTCTCAAAGGTCAAATCGTTGAACTTTGACCCCTTAACAGCCAAATTTCTGACCGAAAACCAGTTGAAAAGATTTTCCCAAATCTCAGTACCCTATATATCAAATTTCGAGTCTGTAGACTTAAAATTGATAGAGTTATTGTGTAGGGAAATGTACACAGACAGACACGTTCACATATATATATATAAGTTGGTGGTAATCTATTTATGTAAAGTGAGGTATGTGCACATGTTTATGTATTAGTACTAATTCAATTATACACTAATTAACTGATAATTATGTATTCTGGAAAACATCTGCTATGCGTAAGGAGTCCAAATGTAGGCTATATTTTGTTTGATTTAGTTTTATGCAAAGAGAATAAAAAGTATGTGAAAGATAGCTCAGAATTCTGTGAAATTTTATGAATAGATATTAAATATCAATGAATATTCCCTAAATTTAAGTGTCTTTGGAGTATTTTACAGGGTTTTTAAGGAGCATGGTCACAAGCTCCCATTTGAAAATTCATATATATATATATATATATATATATATATATATATAAGATTTGCATCGAATTTGATCCATAGTCATTAGCAGGGCTATGATATTTGTGTGTATCCCTTGATATCTTATATGCTTTTATATAGAGTGATGTGGTTTTCCGTTGATTAACTGTGTCTAACTGTGACGGATATATACTCGAGAGTCAAAACAATGAAAAGAATATGCTGTTGTCATAGCCCTAGCTATTAGACACGATTCAAGATTCCCTGAATTTCAATTAAGACTCCTCAAGCCTGAAATTTTAGACATTTTCTTGAATCAAAATCGTGTAATGGATTTTGATAAAAAATCGGAATATGAATTCTAGACATGTTTGGTATCATATCTAGATTTGAATTTTTGTAGGAGGACATAGAAGTGGTGCAAAACTCTTGTTTATGGAATTAATTTTACCTGTCCTTGGACAGGTAGTTTTTGAGTTCACTCCTAATATAAGGTGTGTGTGTGTGTGTGTGTGTGTGTGTGCACGCGCGTCAGACAGAACTTTTGTAAACGCAAGAAATACATTTCGATATGGAAATATTTGCAATCATACTAAATAATATATTTCCACCAAATAAAACGGATGTCACGTCCGGAAACTAAACCATGAGATTTTCAGTCAAATGTTCTGTGAACCGAATTATTTTTGATTTTCTTATAAATAGATCTTAAGGCAAAGTAATTATATCTTGGATGTGACGTCATAGATTCATGATTTACGTCATGATTCAAAACATAAATAAATATATAACTATATCTCTCTCTCTATATATATATATATAGTGAGTCAACGTATAGTTTGTAAATAAAAAATTTGCATAAGTATTATATAGTTCTAAAATATCCCCTTATATTATTCCTTTCTATTTGCCTCCCCACGAGGGCAGAGTTAAACACAAGGTCGGTTTTTAATGTGGGGAAAATCCCGCTCCCTAAAAGGGGCACTCTGGATAGGAACAAAAATAAAAATTGTCTGAATCATGGATCCTCATCCTCCTCCTTGACCGAGGACAGAAAAGATAAAATTCAGCATCAGAACAGATACTACACTGTGATCTTGTCCCGAGGGCCAATCTACCAGCCTAGCAAATATATGCGAATGGAGGGAGTATATATTTGCTAGTCGATTACATGAAGGAAAGTTGTGTTTTTATATCCGTCGCTGACAGACTAAAACTGAGAAACTACCAAAGATATACTTATATATACTATATATTTACATTTTCTGATGCAATATCACGTCGTTTAAATGATTACTGCAACAGTCATCGACTTGTTACATGAGATTCAGAAAAAAACATGCATGTTCTTTCATTCGATAAATCAAGGGAAAATCATTCTATAAATAGTTTTAGAGTTATTTCCCTTGAAAGAATCACTTAAAATCTAACATAATGAAACAAACGTTAATTAACTCAGCTTTAGTATAATAATAATAATAATAATAATAATAATAATAATAATAAGTGTGTGTGTGTGTGTGTGTGTGTGTGTGTGTGTGTGTGTGTGTGTGTGTGTGTGTGTGTGTGTTAGTGGTGGGACGATTAATTGGAATCGGAAATCGGAAAAATCAGAACTTTTTGGGGTATCGGAATCGGAAAACTTTGTGTCTATTTTCCACTTTCTTTAACCCCTGTTCCAGTTGAAAAAGAGTTCTCAACAAACAGATAACTTCCTTTGTTATCCTTTTGGCTAGAAACAAAGTGCAGTATTTTTTTTTTAACGCTTTCTGAATTATATGTGGGACAGCCCCTTGCAGTAAATGTGGTATTATGGTGACTGATGATTTTAGCTAAGAGTAGGATAGATATGTTTTAGTTATACAAAGGATGACCAAATAAACCAATCTTTTACCCCATACTTTTGAATGGTCTTGTGCCTACTTTGTTTAAAATGTAAAAATCTCACCCCCACACTCTGGAGATCCCTAGATTGCTGGAAAGCCTTCTACTCAAACAGCTTCTTCTCTCAATCAGCTTGATTTTGGAATTCCCTCTCACGTCTCTGCTTCCTTGGCTTAACTGACATTCAGAAGTTCAAGTGTAATGTGAACAGACATCTCACTGCCCAACTCCATACATAGCATCTCTGCAAATTTTACCCTAAATAGCAGCCCTTTACGACTTAGTGGCACTGTGTCTGGTTTGAGGTGAAGAAACAGATTTTAAAAAATAAAAAAACATTTTCTGGAAATAAATATTACAAAGTGTAGTATCTGTTCTGGTGCTAAGTCTATTCTATTTTTGATCAGTAAAGGTGAAATTCTTCTTGAGAGAGGCAATTTTAATTTTTGTTTCAACCCAGAGTCCACTTTTTGGTGTATCTGGCTGTTTTTGCCCTAGTGAGGAGGCAAGTAAATGGAAACTTCCTTTGTTGGACGATATGAATGCATATAATCATGCGTTTGATTGATGGCCGATACTGCAAGCACCATCACCTCGGCAAAACGGTAAAGAAGAGGTGGGGGAAGAAGATAAAGAAGCCTGATAAATAAATTAACAACAAATAATCCAGAGGACACCAAATTGTATAATATTATCATTTATTCAAAGTGAAGCCATGTTATCACCAATTCTTCGAAAGAGATGTATTTGTTTGGACAAATATGCAACACTTCATAGATTATGCTAGGAAATTGACAGTAAATCAACTGTTGTGACATGGAATAGGAAAAAAAAAAAAATCGTTCCAACAATTTCATCCAATATTAACAGAATACTTTTTTCGGAGATGTCACTATTATTTGCATAATGGTACTAATCCCGAGGACAGAATAAATAAGCTAATAAAACACTGTTAATGCCTTTCTAGTCCAATCTTTAAGCTTTCTTTTCTTCTTTCATAACATTTTTATGAGCATCAATTTAAAAAAAAAAAAATTTTTTAAAACATAACTTACTTGAGGTCATACAAAATCTGAAAACATAAAATTTTCACAGAACAGATATTACATAACGAAGAAAAACGTTTGAATGATACTTTCACGGAAGTCGTTAAACCATGTAATTTTCGGGTAAATATTTTTTTGCCTCTTGTTTGATGAGATTTCAAGTGGGAAAGACGTTTCTACTGAGCTGTCTCCAATCAGGTGGGAAGCATGCGGTGTGGCTGAGTATAGCAAGATGAACCCCTCGGTTATACATTTTTCATAAGATTTTAGAAAGATCATCGATTTTTATAGATCATAACTTGCTCGATACCGTACTAAATGAGAAAATGTAACTTTTCATAGAATAGATATTACATAACGAGGACTGTGTTTAAATAGAAACGTTTCAGTGATACTTCTAAGGATCAGAAATGATCCGAGACGGAAGTCGCTAAACCATGTGATTTTCGGGAAAATATTTTATGTCTCTCGATAGATGAGATTTCAAGTGGGAAAGACGTCTCTAGTGTGCTGTCCCCAATGTGGGTGGTCAGCGTGCAGTGTGGTTAAGTATAGCAAGATGAACTATTTATTAATCTGTTTCTCTTTCTCTTAAATAACCCATCACTCTGATGTTTTCTGTGACTCGTTTTTAATAAACTTTTTTATAAATCAACGTTGGCGTTCGAGTGGTTTATTGTCACATATGGGCTGGTGCATCTGCTACTAGTCTCTCACTCCTGGACACGGTTCAAAAGAGAGTCGTTAACCTGATAGGTCCTAAACTGTCATCTAAGCTTCAGCCTGTCCCATCTATGAAATATTGCATCCCTCTGCCTGTTTTATAAGTACTTTAAATGGTGAATGTTCTGACGAACTACAAGCACTTGTGCCCCTCTCGACATAAATACCAGCGACAAACCCATCAAGCAGCTAAATCCTACCCTTACACAGTAGAGATCTCTAGATGTAAGAGAGCTTTCTACTCCAGTAGTTTCTTCCCCAGAACTGATAGACTTTGGAACTCCCTGTCAAGAATTGTGCATGTCAACATACTTAAAGAGATAAATTGTAAGATGGTCAACATCTTGACATTTGGAATATAGACTTTTGTCATTTATTTGTTATATGCTCTGTAATTACATTGAGCTTCATAAATTAAAGGATTGGTATAAATAAAAGGAAAGTATAATAAAAAAAAACATTTCTACACACACACACACACACACACACACACACACACACACACACACACACACACACACACACACATGTTCAATTAATTCGTCATTTATGAAATTGAAAATGTATATTAAAAAATGCCTAACCTTAAAAGAAGTAGCAAAACCAACACAAAACAAATTCGTTTGAATTCAGGGGGAAAGAGCGGAGATTATCGGATTAGATTTAATCTTTTGATCACAGAATTCGACACAACACAAGGCCCCGAGATTTGGATAGAAACAAGCAACTTGTTTCTCTTGTCTGGGCAGAAACATGTATAATACTAGCAAGGCTATCTGGCGTTGTCCAGGAGCATGGATAACCAGAATATAAGAGTTTAAAAAAAAAAAAAAAAAAGTGTGTAATTTCTTGATTTTAAAACCTCACAATTTCCCTCTCCCTCTCACTCTATCGCACTCTCGATACCTTTTTCAATACATAAAAGATAGAAAACAAATAAAAAGAAATCTTACTTTTTTTTTTTTTTTTTTTTTTTTACATAATTTCAGTATTGTTTTCAGAACAACTAGCGATAAAGCATGAAAAACAGTAATCACTTGCTAACTCTCCTTCGAATTTTTCCCTTTCTTTCTCTGACAACTAGTTTAGTTAAAAAAACAAACAAAAAAAAAAAACAAGCAAGCGACTCTATAAGTCACTCCGTCGGTCTGTCGCTCTGTCCGTAACACTTTTGTGCTTGGCCTTTTTGGTTAAGATCAAAGGTCTGTTGTTAATAGATGCTGTTTTTAGCTTTTTAAGCTTTTCTTGCTTGTGCCTAAATTTGTTTTGTCTTTTGGAGATCTTACTTTTAAAATTTTATATTGAAATTTTTTAATTGTAACTTTTTCTTTAAACAGAATAAATTAAATATGAAGATCAAAGTGCAGTATCTGTTCTTATTACATGCTGTACTTAGGTTTGTAACTTTGTGATATAAAGTGGGAGATCACTTTTCTGTATTAATTTAATGTAAAATGATCACCATTTTACAACCAGTCAGTCTCCAGATCATTCAAGTTGTTTTTGAAGGATTCCACTTATTTTTTAAGCATTCAAGTCATTCTTAAGGTCATTCAATTCATCCTTAAGTTCATTAAAGCCATTCTAAGTCATTTACTTTTTATTTATTTAAGTCATTTCAGCCCATTTTTTGGTCATTTTAGTTTATCTTTAAGAATTTCATGTCAATCCTACATTCGTGCATTCATTCATTCATTCATTACACGAGAGCATGCGACTAATGGCTATCGGCCTTGTTTTACCTACTTTCAGTGTTGTTTTTGGAACAAGTAGCAGCAAGAATGAAAACGTAATCGTCCACCTCTTCCAATCATGCACTAATTTGGTGATTCCGTATATTACAGTATTTTATTTATTTTTGACCATAGATAGATTGGAGTCACACTTAATCCGATGTTGTAAATTGGTAAGTCAGCTTTTCTTTTTTGACGCTTGTACAGAATAAATCGCGTGTTATCGTCATAATTTTCCGGTCAATTTACATAAAATACCGAAAGATGCCGAAACACTGAGCCAGTGAAATCGTAGCAATTAAGGTTATTTGAATAAACAATCATTTGCTATCATTGATTTATTCTTAAAAAAAATAAATAAATAAATATTTATTTTGATTCGTGCAAAAAAAAAAAAATCATGGAAAAAATCATTAAAAAAGTTTCAAATTTTATTTGTTTTTTATCAGTGGTTTCTTATTAAAAAAATAAAAATAAATATCTTTTCATGACTTTTTTCTTGATTTGAATTTTTATTTTTTTAAAAGTTTCATAAGAATAGTCCAATAATTATTCATTGTATTTTTTTTTGTAACAACAAAAAGAATATTGTTTTCATTTTTAAATTAACTTTTCATTGAATTACTTGAATCATAATTTGATTTTTTTATTGATAAAGTTGACTAGGGTTTGTGAAAAAAAAAAAAAAAAACGAAAATTTCGTTTGGCACTTTTCGGCGTTTTACCGAAAATTCCGACAATAGCACGGTTCTTAGTCTGCATAAATATCTTTGTTGCTTTTTTTTTTTTCTACATATTGAACCAGTAAGCAGCAATTGAAAAAGGGATATAGGTAGTTGGAAGGAGATAAAACATAAAGAAAGAGGCGGTAGGCAATCGGAAATAGACAAGTTTATAAAGATGTTACACACAAACACACACGCAAACTTTTTAAATTCTTCTATTTTGTTATCCATGTTCCCAGACAATGCCAAGTAGCCTTGCCATCGAACCTGTTAATAAAGAAAAAGAAAAATAGAGGTAGAGAAAGAAAGGTGATTTCCCAGAAAAGTCAACCAAAAATAAATAAATAAGTAAATAAATACTTAGCAAATAAATATTACCAAAAACAAGCTAAATTACTCTTCTAATTACCTGGATAAGGTTTCTGTGGTTTAACTTTTAAGCGTTTTTTAACTTAAAAATAGAGGTAGAGTAAAGCCTGTCGAGTTAAAAAAATACTAGTCAAGCCACAGTCGAATCTCGATAATCGTTCGAAAATTAGACAAGATACTGATGGAAACATATCCAGTGAAAATGTCACCAATCGTGCAAAAATGTAATGCTCCACCGGTATTTTGTTTAATTTTGGATTTTTGAGCGATTATGTCGGCTCGACTATCGCTCTAATGAAACCACTATTTTGTTTTTCGTTGTAAATCAACAGGCTTTACACTACCATTATTTTTTGGAGTAAAAAAAAAAAAAAAAAAAAAAAAAAAAAAACGAAAACAAAAAAAAACCTTTTAAATAAGTTAAAACACAAAACTTTATCCAGGGAGAAAGAAGCGTAATTCATCTTGCCTTTGGTAATATTTATTTGTTGTGTATTTATTTATTTATTTATTTTTAATCCATTTTTTTTTTTTTTTTTTTTTGGCATCCCGGAAAATCACCTTTTAGTGATTTTCCGGACAGAGGGAGAAGTTTTAGAAGCTGTTAGATGTTTATTTTATTTATTGTTTTTTTTTTCCACAAAAAAATATTCTATTTTAGTATTCATGTCTTGGATAATGACGGATAGCCTTGCTAGTCTTTAACTAAATAAAAATTCCCGAGAAAACTTGTTTTAAAATAAAAATCAAAGATCAATAAAATTCGACAAATTTCTTTATGGAAACTTTTTCCATTCTTTAAATTTTATCTCGTGGCGAAAGAAAAAAGTCGTGATCGATGAAAAATGATCAAGGGTTGAATGGAATCATTATTTAGTTAAAAAGCTGTTGTTTCTCATAAGACAATATCGAAGAAATGAACCAGCAAAAATAAAAAAATATGAACAAACGAAATCGTTTTTTTGTTTAGAAATTTTTTAGATAAGTATTGATAACTTGTATTATTCGGACTACTATCCTCATCTTTATTGTGGTCCCTGGCGTTGGTAGCGTCAATTTTGGACGACGATAGCGTGTAGTGGTCGATGTTTAAACATCGACGCCCAAAATCAAAATGTGTAAATGCGTTTGTGCGCACTTCGTCTGCACACACAATATCCGGAATATATATATATATATATATATATATATATATATATATATATATATATATATATATATTAGTCAGCCACATACAGTACTGATTCGCTGTTTCACAGCTCATCGGTGCGGGTAGACCTCAACCCAGGATTGAAACCCAGCCGTCTGTACGACAGTCAAGGCTTCTAACCATTATGCTATCGGCGGTTGCTGAGCGAGTCGTGAGTTTAACGATGTTTTGACATCGTCCGAAATACCTAAGCTCGATTTGTTTACACAAAGAGCATCGCTTATATACGCTAATGGTAATTCGTGTATCACTTCTCAATATGCTGAACTCAAGATAAGGATATATATATATATATATATATATATATATATATATATATATATATATATATATATATATATACACGCACACATTTTGGACCAATCAGAAAACTTTCTGAATTTATTTGAAAAGGTCTTTCTGGGAGCCACCTAAATCTTCAATAAACCAGTGGAACCCAGTTGACAAAAGCCTACGGATCAGTGTCGCTGGGCGCTAATCTCTGCAACATCTCTCCACTTACACACACAACCCATTGACTTGTTATCGTCTGTCAATCTGTATAAACTTTATTCATTGGAACATTTCCAAACTTTCTCACTAATACGAAATCAAAAGAATTGTGACTCTTATAAACAACTTTCAACAAATTATAATTTATATTTATATATTTATATAATTTATATAAATGAGCAGAGAAGTTTTAAATACGGATTTTCTGGCCTCTGAAACTCGCGGCTCTTAATTAATCGATTCAGACATCTTTTCTTTTTTTTTTTTTAACACAGTGGTCACCACTTATCAAGGCCCGGAAGCCACTTAGGGATAAGGGTTATTGCAAGTACATTACGTTAGTGTGGAGATTTGATGAAGTGCTTACTTAAGGGGGCGGTTCATTAGGAATTTGTTAATGTTGGACTTGAACACATCCAAGTTGTAGTCAGGTGGGAAGCAGGCAGACGGAACAGAGTTCCACAGGCGCGCAGTTCTAATAAAGAAGCTTTGTTCATGGAATCCACATTTTGATTTAAGCACAGATATAGAGTGGGGAAAGTTTTTCACAGTGGATTCGGCTAGACGGGTGTTTTTCGTGAAAGATTGGCGAGGGGGGGGGGACCAGAGATTGGAGTTCAGACGAGCACCTGCCATGGAAATAACGATAAAACAAGGATAGGCTCGCAACGTCTCTTCTGTGGGAGAGAGGTTGCAAGGTAGAGAAAGGGGCATCCTCCACTAAGCCACAAAGTCTATTTTGTACTCTGTCAAGGCATGATAGGCTGTTTTTAGCAGCTCCTGCCCAGATATGGCAGCAGTACTCCATCCTTGGACGTACTTGGCTTTTATACAGATAGAGAATTGCATCAGTAGTGAGATATCTTCTGGAGCGGTAGAAGGATCCCACCATCTTTCCAGCGACCTTGGCAACAGACTTGATGTACGTGTTCCATTTCAGATCAGGAGTAAAGGTCAAATCCAGAAGCTTGTCAAAACACGGGGCCTCTCCCAGACGAGAGCCATCCATCCCAATTGATGCCAGATGGGGATCAGAGCGTTGATGATGTAAGGATAGGAGTTTGGTTTTAGATGCATTAAAGGTAACCAGCCACGTCTTCCCCCACTGAACCACGCGCTCGAGATCAGAGGAGAGAGAATCAGAGAGAACTTTGTCATTTACAGCCTTTGATGTGTTGCCGTAGATGTCAACGAATGTCTCAGTTAATGAACACCCCTTATTTTCACAAGAACTCTAAAAATATCCACAAACATTCTATGTTTTTCCTATTTGCTGTAAACATCCATTTTAAACATTTATAAAATATCTCTTTTGTGAATACATGCCTTTTGAACTCATTATTTTGTTTTTGTTTATCGTTTAACATGTCACTCGTATTCTCACAATTGATTGTAAACCCTGGAAACCCTTTTCACTGACAATATTTCTTCGAATTCGGCTCATCCCAAAAATACATCTCCCATTACAAATCTGGTTCTGGATATGACCTTAAACTATATCCGATGGTGAGGCCCCAGCTTGCGGTCTTTGAGGAGTGTGGAGCCACCCTTTAATTACCATTGCTCTCAGGTCCACTCTGACCTGGAGTGGTAGTACCTGTTAGGGTTCCAACTATGGGTTAACTAGAAACCGATTTGAAAAGAAAAAATATATATATATTCTTTTAAAAAATAATTTTCTTCAAAATCACTGGGTTCGGTATTAAATAGCCTGAAAAGTGTTGATATGCCGTAAAACAAAAACAACCAACCAACCCATTACAAAATACTCTTAAAGTAAGATTCTAAAACTGGTGTGAAGCACATTCCTAAAAAACAGTGATTATTCCGATTTACTTGCCTCTGCACGAGGGCAGAGTTAGACACAATCGGTTTTTAATGAGGGAAATCCAGCTCCTAAAAATCGAGCACTGGATAGGAACAAAAATAAAAATGGTCTCACTTATGATGGATTTCTCCATCACTGACCGAGAACAGAAAAGGTGAAATGCAACATGAGAACAGATACTACGCTGTGATCTTGACCGAAGATGCATTGGAAATAAATGAAACAATAGGAGTATGGTCACCAGGTAGCAAGTGCTATCTAAGACATAAACAGAGTTTTGCACTTGAAAGATGAAGACAAACAAAATTCTATAATGAAGCATTTGTTTTTATATGACAATATTTAAAAGAATAAAAAGTAATTTTCAATCAGTAAATGCTCACAGCACAAACACGTGTTTTGTAAAGCAAGTTTGGTCAGTAATGACAAATCAAAATGTTCATCGTGTAAATATACGCGGATGTAACCAATAAACGTATGTGGGTATTTGGCAGCGTGGAATTCTGTATATGTGTCCGTTGGTTTATTTTGTTCTTGTTACTGCGTGACTGTTGCAATTGTGTAGAAATAATATGCAGAAGAAAGATTTGAGCCAGCGAATAGATGAGTTAGTTTATAAAAACTAGCTGATCAATTCGTTAGCTCAAATCTTTCTTCTGCGTATCATATACTTAATGAAACCACTATTTTGTTCTTCGTTTTAACTCAATAGGCTTTACACTACCTTTATTTTTTGCAAGTAAAAAAAAACACTTTAAAATAAGTTAAAACAAAAAAATTATCCAGGTAGATAGAAGCGTAACTTATCTTGCCTTTGGTAACATTTATTTGTTGTGTATTTATTTATTTTTTTCACTCCATTATATTTAAAATCGATAAATTTGGTTTCACCACTTAAGTTCATCGCAGGTGTAGACATGCTTCTTCTTCCATGCGGTGCCAATGGTTTTGAGATTGTGCCAATTTCAAGAGCATTTACAATAAAAAGAAGTAGATTTAAGCCCAGCCTCCAATTCTCTCTCTCTCTCTCTCTCTCTCTCTCTCTCTCTCTCTCAGAAGGACACGTGCATTCAATCCATCAGTGGAAAAACGAACATGGAACAAATGCTAGACATATTAGATTAACGTGCGAAATGTCTTCAGACATGTCCTTTAGTGTTTGAAAACTGAAATCGACAAGTACGCAGAGGTCGAAGAGAATTTTAAGTTAAAAAATAACTAAATAAAACCAAAGTGAATACAATTTAATGGATAATCAAGATAAAGCTGACGAAATACGATGCAGCAAAACAGTCTGCAAATGCCTATAAACACCCTCCGCCCCCACCCAGATTCATCATCTTAGGTTGAGCACCGTGGTAAGTGAAATCTCATATTACCATTAGTGATGATGCAAAGCTCGCGGTTAAAAACGAATGAAGAACTCTTCAGTGGTGGACAGTATTTATATAAACATCGAAATTCTGCTTGCTCACGGCCAGTGACAGATGGCTGAATAGTTAAGAAATGTTGGTTGTTGGTTGTTTTTGTTTTACGGCATATCAACCCTTTTCGGGTTATTTAATGCCGAATCCAAAGATTTTGAAGAAAAATTTTTTAATAGAATATATTTGTTTTCAAATCATTTTCTATTTAACCCATAGTTGGGATCCTAACAGGTACTATCACTCCGGGTCAGAGTGGACCTGGGAGCAATTGTAATTAAAGGGTGGCTCCACACTCCCCAAAGCCCGCAAACTGGGGCCTCACCACTGGATATAGTTTAAGGTCATATCCAGGACCTAGTTAAGAAATACTGTCAAGAGTTGCAATGCAATAAAATAGTCTATGGATGAATATGCACACATACATTATATAAAACCTTAAGGAAACCAATGTTTTCAAAGAGAGAGAGAGAGAGAGAGAGAGAGAGAGAGAGAGAGAGAGAGAGAGAAAGAATGCCTACTAGACACTATCCTCGAGTGTCCAAGAATTTTCAGGACAAACTGGATAATGAGGATACTTTTTGTCTGTCAGTAAAGCCAGACTAAAAATTCAAAATCACATAGTATTCGCGGCTCAAATAAGATCTCAGTATGGCTAATCAACATTGACTTTTACGGGGAATGGTGCATCTTCTCCAAGTGATGTAACCTCAAGTAACATCACAGAGCTGAGTACTTTACAAGACTAAACGAATTCTTGTCCTGGAATCCAGTAAGACCAAGAGACCAAAGAAAAGATATATTTTAATATATTTAAATGGTCGATTGGAGGAAACGAAAATTACATTCCCATCTTCTTTTCTAACTCAGTGTTCGAGATGTAAAGGAGAACTCTAATGGAATATTCGAATATTTATGTTTCTCATATAGGGATCAAGTGCTAGACCTAAGAAGTGGAGTCATTTAATTTCTGAGAACGTCAATGAAGTTGAGACAAAAGCGAATATCTCTCCATTAATGTATACACAAACACATAATATATTTATTTATATAAAGTTAGGTATATATATATATATATATATATATATATGAATATAAAGTTAGGTATGTGTATATATTCATATGTACAGGATTCACTACTAGACTAATTAACCGAACATTATGCATATATATATATATATATATATATATATATATATATATCGTGAATAAATGACAAAAGATTATATTCCAATGTTCATGATGTTGACCATCTTATAATTTATTCCTTTAATCCAGTTGATATTTACAATCATCTTCTCAACTTCTTTACTAACTCAGTATTTGAGATGCAAAGGAGAACTTCAATGGAATATTCGAATATTTATGTTTCTCATATACAAATAAAGTGTTAGCTCCTGTAAAGGGACCCCCTGGATTTTTGAGAACTCCGGCTCACGTAAAATGAAACGAAAGTGAAATATAGGGAGATAACGCCAGCAGAATGCTCAATTATTAAGAGAATACCAAAATCAGAGCATAATATATATATATATATATATATATATATATATATATATATATATATATGCTATAGAAGGTCAGAAAAACACCGGTACTCTCGGTTTCAAACCCAAAACAAAGAGTACCAATATCTGATCGACTATGCTGGACTCTATTCAGCTTCTATTAATATCTGTCCCCAAGTAGAGGCTGAAGAGAATCCGACATAGGTGCCCAGATATTGGGCTGTTTGTTTTGGATTTGAAACTGACGGTACCGATGTTTTTCTGATCTTCTGTAACATATATATATATAGGGTGACCCCCAAAAAACGGGCCCCAACTCTAATTAGGCCCCATTTGTTAGTGTTTTGTTCGAATGGAATGAAACTTTGGTCATAACTAGTTTATTATAATCAAAATATCACATCAAAACGCTAGGGTCTTTGGCCTTCCCCCCCCCCCGTTCTACAGCATATGTTCTAGATGGCCCCCATTTAGCTTTTGTTTTTTTTTGGGTCACCCTGTATAGATAATATTTTTGCAAAATCAAGACAACCAAATATAAAATGAGAACATCATATGGTATATTTCCTAATGCGTTACAATTGTTTCATAACCATTTGGACAAATTCAAATATTATATCATTTAAAAATATTCCAAAATAGGTACTCTGTTATGTATATATATATATATAACAAAAAAAAACGTAAACAATTAAATCAATGCAATATCTTAGCAGCATGGAGTTCTGGAATTGTTGTCACTCAGTCTCTAGTGGAAATCGCTTACTGATGTGAATGTTCTTCTTCTTCTTCTTATTATTATTATTATTATAGAAGAAGAAGAGTGGATGTGAAAAGTGAGGCTATCTAAATTTTCCTGTTTCTGAATCTCTAAGATTAGGACTGGTTGATCATATTATTTGGATTATTCGGACTACTGTTCTCATCTGGAGTGTGATTTTCACAACGTTTTAGTTGATGTAACCTCTGACCTTCGGGTGTATCTTTTCGAACTCAGTAATCTGTACACACAATAACCCTAATCCTCGAGTGGCTTCCGGGTCTTGACAGGAGGTGTTCACCATGTAAAAAAAGAAAAATCTTTCTGTTGATCTCAGGAATCTGCAGGAGATTTCGAACAGAACCCTTTATTTAATCCACTGAGGTAACATGCTCTTGTTCTGTCAGCCATGACTAGGCAGAAGTTCCAAGTTAATCGTAATCGTATTTTGAGTGTCGCCCGCACTGAGGATTGAACCTTGAAGCTTTAAAAGAATGTAACGTACGATTGAATTTCAGGGACTCGTAGTATTGTAGATAAAGCACTTGATATAATAAGAAACAGAAACTTGAAATACTAAAAGCATTACTAAAATAAAATAAAATAAAATCTAAAAAAAAACAAAAAAAACTATACTTTAGCAATGGTAATAACATTCTGAAATGTTTGTAGATTTATTTATTTTAATATCTTTTCAAACATTTCAGGATGTTATTAATTTTAACCAATAGGAAAAGGGGATAAAATAATTAACCAATGAAGAGAAATAAAAAAAAACTTTATAAATTGTTCAAAACCATTTAGATTAATTTATCCCTGACGATGAATCATGAAGGATGGGAAAGTACTCGGATTTATGATAAATATGGCGATTACATCAGCCAGTTCCTGCCAGAAGTGGGGACTGTTATTCGGAAGTTGGAAAGGATCGAAAATAGAATTAATAGATAAAAAACATCTATTTTATTTAATGAAATATGTCAGAGAAAAAATACTGCATATATATATATATATGTGTGTGTGTATGTGTGTGTGTGTGTGTGTGTGTGTGTGTTCCATAATTCAATAATATCAGAAACAAATGATTTTGCTCCTCACCCAAAAGAATAGGCGAGAAAAAAAAGACAATACATTGCACCAATCAAGACTAGCTATGAATTGATCAGAAAGAATATAATTTATTGATAACACAAATTAATAAAAATAATAGACAAACTTATTCGCGTTTTCTTCTTCACTGTTTTTCTTTCTTTTTTTTTTCATTTTTAAGTTTGTTGCATGAAAAACATTTTTTTACCACTACTACTACTACTACTACTACTACTACTATTATGTGCTTAACACGAACAACAATAAAATATTGGGTGGGGGAGGGAAACAAGGAAAATTTAAATGTCATTATTCTTTTATCTAATTAATACCTTTCAACATTTTCTTTTCATGTAAGACATTGATTTCAGGTGAATTTCAAGATATTTATCGATACAGGCAAATAATAGATTTTGAAACTTCCACTGCTCATAAATTGCAGGCTTTCAATATAGAGAAAATAAATCATTTCTTTTATACAAACAAACAAACAAACAAACGAAAAAGATGGTGATTTGAATTAATGGCAACTATAAAGTATCTATTAATAATAATTCCAAAATTTTTTTTTTTATCAATTGAAATCAGACAGAAGTCAATCATCCAGGTTTTTTTATTTTTTTATTTAAGTATCAGAGATTCGGGATGAGAGGCATTGTGTAACATTACACATGTAGACCCAACACGTTGTAAGAGAGTACGTCGCAAAGAACATAAGACAAGTAATAACTCAATTCCTTTTTTTTTGTAACAACGACATTTATTTCCAGGTGCTTTCCCGAATAAAACGTGATCATGCTACTTCTCTCTGACGTCTGTCCTCTTGAACGTCGGTTAGAGCATGCTCTCGAACGTACTCTCAAGTGTACTGAACGCGATTGCCAGTCTGTGCACACGTTCCTTTTATAATCTTTTTCTTCACATATGGCTCGACATTTGCTCTTTTACAATTGGATGGATTCATTTTTTATCACTGAGCAGCAATCATTTTATATCAACAGGGAGGTGACGGTGACTCAGTGGTTGACGGCACAAAGTGACGACCTGGATGTGCCAAGTTCGAATCCAACTTGTTCTACAGAAACACTTTCACTTTGAGACGTTGGCAACCTTCATGCTGTCTCTTCTCATAAATACCAATATCCTTCTAGAAAGAATTCCTGACAGAAAAATAACGAATAGCAAAATCATCAGAAATGATGTTCAACAACATCTCTGAATTTTTTAGATGAGGATTCATTATTTGGATTATTTGGATTCATCGGACTACTGTTCTCATCTTGAGTGTGATTTTCACAACGTTTCGGTCAATGTAACCTCCGACCTTCTTCAGGTGTTTCTTGCCAAACTCGGGAATGTTTCTGCAAAATTGGGAATTTGTATGGAATTACGAATGGAATCCTTTATTTACTTCACGGGGGTAGCATGTTCTTGTTCCATCAGCCATGACTGGATAGAGGTCATAAGAGCACACTACTCCTGTGAAGTAAGTAAAGGGTTCCGCTCAAAATTCCGTAACAATTCCAGAGTTATATCGATTGCTAAATCCAAATAATACAAACAACAACATCCTCCATAGAACTTGCACATCCCATACCAATGTAACGGAGTTGCTGACTTTTGGTTAGCAACAGCAGCAGTCATTGACAAACTTCTTGGCTTGACCATTACTCCTGATCTTAAATGGAACACGTACATCAAATCTGTTGCCAAGGCCGCTGGAAAAATGGTGGGATCTTTCTATCGATCCGGTAGATATCTCACCGCTGATGCTATTCTCTATCTATATAAGAGCCAGGTACGTCCAAGGATGGAATACTGTTGCCACATCTGGGCAGGAGCTGCTAGAAAGGACTTGGCCTGCCTTGATAGGGTTCAAAATAGACTTCGTAGCCTCGTAGGAGATGTCCTTTTCTCTTCCTTGCACCCTCTATCTCACAGAAGAGATGTTGCGAGTTTGTCTCTGATGTATCGTTATTTTCATGGAAATGAGCTTTAATCTATGGTCCCCCCTCGCCAAACTTTCACAAGAAACACTCGTCTAGCTGTAAACACTATCAAAAATTTCCCCCACTCTTTATCTGTGCCTAAACCTAAACGTAGATTCCATGAACAAGGTTTTTTTCTTAGAACTGCACGCCTGTGGAATTGTCTTCTGTTTTCCTGCTTTCCGGCTGACTACAATATGGTTGTCTTCAAGTCTAACGTAAATAAGTTCTTGATGAGCCGTTCCATATAAGTTATCAACTTTACCAAATTTACATTACTAATGATTACTATAATGTCCAATTTCTACTGTACACTCTTTAACCCTTATCCTTGAGTGGCCTCTTGGCCTTGATAATGTGGTGATGCCTATGTAAAAAAAAAAAAAAGAAAGTCATATGCAAATGACCAAGCCAGCTGCGCGATGTGACGTCACAGCAGCGACAATAAAATGGACACATGTTTAGAGAAAGACATATTCGACACCTAGTCGAGACGTGTTCTACATGCTTAGGTGGTGACAGAACAGAAACAAAAAGTCACACGCAGCTGAAAAAAGAGAAATGAATTGTTTAAATATTTAGAAAAAAATTTGTTGTTGGAAATACCAGATATAAAGACTTTTATTAAAAAAAAAAGCGAGTCGAGTTTTTTTTTTTCTTATGTTCCTTGTGACGGAGCCTACAACGTGTTGGATCTGTTAAAAAGCAAATGTATAACATTGCATCATCATTGCTTTAGTCCAACAGCAAGACGAACTATGTGAACCATGTGTTTATATAGTAATGAAAGAGGGAGCACTTAATAATGTAGCAGATGAAAGGCTAAATGTGGATCACTACAAAATGGAACGCATAGTGCTCGGAATTAGTCTACGAGAAAGGGGGAAAAACACTTAGATCAAACACCAAATTGGCGTAAAGTTCACCACAACGGCTAAACATAAATGGGCAGATTACTTTCCGATATCTGCAGACAACAGGTGGATACAAAGAGCAATAGAATGGAAAATACTAAGACGAAGGTTAAAAACATGGGAGATATGACATTAACAGCCAAATGAGTCTTACATGTTCACACTTAGGGATAAAAGCAAGGTGAAAGGAAACCAGAGAGGGGGGGGGTCCTTGTCTAAGTGTGAAATTTATCGATTTAAATCCTCTACCCACGCATTGCTTATTTCGATGAGATAGAAAACCATTTGCATCATCAACGTTCAGACCCCCATCTGACATCAATTGAAATGAATGCCTATTGTCTTGGGGAGGCCTCATGTTATGACAAGCTTTTGGGTCTAACCTTTACTCCTGACCTGAGATGGAATACATACATCAAATCCGTTGCCAAGGTCGCTGGAAAATGATGGGGTCCTTCTATCGATCCAGTAGATATCTACTTGCTGATGCAATTCTCTACCTATATAAGAGCCAGGTACATCAAAGGATGGAGTATTGCTGTCACATCTGGCAGGGAGCTGCTAGAAAGACCTTATTCTGCCTTGTCAGAGTTCAGAATAGACTTTGTTGCCTGGGGGGGGGGCGCTTTTCTCTTCCCTGCAACCTCTTTCTCACAGAAGAGATGATGTGAGCCTGTCTCTGTTTTATCGTTATTTCCATGGCAAGTGCTCATTTGAGCTCCAATCTATGGTCCCCCCCTCCTCGCCAAACATTCACGAGAAACACTCGCTTGGCTGTAAACACTATCAATAATTTCCCCTACTCTTTATCTGTGCCTAAACTTAAACTTAGATTCCATGAACAAAGCTTTTCAAAGAACTGCACGCCTGTGGAACTCTCTTCTGTTTACCTGCTTTCCAGCTGACTACAATATGGCCGTCTTCAAGTCCAATGTAAACAAGTTATTGATGAGCCGTTCCCCTTAAGTAATCCAATTTACCAAATTTACACTTCTAACGATTACTATAATATTGTCCTTTTGACCACTGTGCGCTCTTTAACCCGTATCCTCGAGTGGCCTCTGGGCCTTGATAAGTGGGGATACCTTTGTAAAAAAAATAAAAAAAAAAAAAAAAAATCTAATTATTCACTACTATTTAAGCGTTAGCTAGATTCAAAGCCCCGCCCTCAACTTGGACGTTGCATGCCAATACCTCAATCTACAACGGTAACGATTGTAATCATTTGCACTTCCATTTAATATTTATTCAATCGTCAAAGTTCGAAAGAATACAAAAAGCATTGAAAGAAACTTATCACAGATTTCTTATCCTTCTCATGCCGTTTTCTTTATGCGTTTTCGATAATTCGAGGTTTGCGAAATGCGAGATCTATAATTATATATCGGCTACGAATTGTACAACTCTGATTTCTCTTTGATTACTGATGATAGCAATCTGAGAATTTTCGTGATTTAGTTTCGCGCGGAGAAAACTCTGCAGAAATCCAAAGACTCCGGATGCCGAAATAACAATGCCGGCACGTTTTCTCGGCTGATTATTGATATAATGTGGCATTTTGTAAAAAAGATAATTGTTTAAATTCAAGAAGATAATCAAATATGGAAGTAGTTGTCACACCGTTGTTGCAGAGAGTTCGATTTATGTTTGTGTGATCTTTTAAGAAGTCATAGAATCGCAATTCCAATAGCAGAAACGGTTTATTAGTTTTCTGGTATGTCAAATTTACTTCCCCACGAGAGCAAATTTAGATATAAAGTCGAGTTTTATTGTTAGGAAAATAAAAATAAAAAAGTTGAAAGCTGAAGATTATATATATATATATATATATATATATATATATATATATGCATGTCTTGGAAGTTTTTCCACTTTTAAAAGTATATATAAGAATGTTTTAACCTAAAATCCCTCGTTATAAGAAACTTAATCTGTTGCAATTACTGAATTACTTTGCTTCCAAAAATTTACGATAATCCTAATATATTGTAAGGATCACCAGTGTTTTACCATGAAAAACTGTTTCCGGGATTTAAAAAAAACAAAACTGTATTTCATATCTATATATATATATATATATATATATATATATATATATATATATATATATATACATAGATAGATAGATAGATATGCACATGTATATATAAATATATACATATATATAGGCACATGTACATATGCACATATATATATATATATATATATATACATATATGCCTGATTATATACATATATACATGTATAAATATACATGATTACATACATACATGGATATGTGTGTGTGTATATATATATATACACATACATGGATATGTTTGTATATATATGTGTGTGTGTGAATATATACATATATATGTGTGTGTGTGTGTATATGCATACATATATGTGTGCGTATATATACATACATATGTATATATACATACATATGTATATATACATACATACATATATATACATACATACATATATATACATACATATATATACATACATATGTATATATACATACATATATATACATACATACATATATATACATACATATATATACATACATATATATACATACATATATATACATACATACATATATATACATACATATATATACATACATATATATACATACATATATATACATACATATGTATATATACATACATATATATATACATACATATATATACATACATATATATACATACATATATATACATACATATACATATATATACATACATATGTATATATACATACATATATATACATACATATGTATATATACATACATATATATACATACATATGTATATATACATACATATATATACATACATATGTATATATACATACATATATATACATACATATGTATATATACATACATATATATACATACATATGTATATATACATACATATGTATACATACATACATATGTATACATACATACATATGTATACATACATATGTATATATACATACATATGTATATATACATATATATACATACATATGTATATATACATACATATGTATATATACATATATATATACATACATATACATACATATGTATATATACATACATATACATACATATGTATATATACATACATATACATACATATGTATATATACATATATATACATACATATGTATATATACATATATATACATACATATGTATATATACATACATATGTATATACACATACATATGTATATATATACACATACATATGTATATATATACACATACATATGTATATATACACATACATATGTATATATACACATACATATGTATATATATACACATACATATGTATATATATACACATACACATGTATATATATACGCATACATACACATGTATATATATACGCATACATACACATGTATATATATACGCATAGATACACATGTATATATATACGCATACATACACATGTATATATATGCATACATACACATGTATATATATACATACATATGTATATATATACATACATATGTATATATATACATATATGTGTATATGTGCATATATGCATATATGTGCATATATATTCACATATATATGTGAATATATATACGTATATATGTGAATATATATTGACATATACATGTGCATATATACACACACATATAAGAGGTTAATCTAGATTGCTTTAAGCATTGTAGAGTTAGTATAAAAGAGTAATTAAATTTACAGAAGACAATACAATGCAGATGTGTAATATATAAACACAAACTGAAATAAATTAAAGGATTTAATAGTGGAATAAGTTATTCACATTCGCCCTTACTAATACTATATATATATATATATATATATATATATATATATATATATATATATATATATATATACATATATTCTTTTATTATATACTTGCATTGTGTTCTTATTTGCGTCAGCATGAGATGAAAGTTTTGTGTTGTATTATCTTTCGGGAAATTTTCCTTCGCCAGATGGGTTTTTTAATTTATTTCAAATGTGCTTAATGAGGCTATTAATATTGTCGTAGAAATAGAAAATTAAATTAATTTTTTAAATATGTGTGTATATATATATGTGTGTGTGTGGATAAAAAAATTATGAAGCATTAGTATTCGAGCCAATATACATATAAAATAGCATCACAATTGGTGAAATTAGTAAAAAGGAACAAAAAAGTTTCAATCTGGAACGTTTAAAAAATAAAGTAAAAACGCATCAATCAGTATAGAAAGAAAAATGAAAAAAGGAAACGTCACGTTATTGAAATCAAGTATAAGATTTTCTTCCAAATCACTTTCAGTAAGGTGGAGTGCATCTTACTTGCTATTTGCTTTGTCCCTAACCCTAAACACTTGAAATGGTTTCACCTGGCACATTTTTACTGACGTTACAGGAGAGCGATGTATACATTTATATATCCACTACTTTCAAACCACTAGAACGAATTAACGTCATTTATGAGTTCAAATGCACCTTGGAAGAGTGCAGCTCTTATAACAACAATAAAACTAATAGTTACATCGGTTTTATAACGACTACTTTATCACGTCGCTTTACCATGCACAATACATAATCTTGTGCAATATTACAACATTTACAAAATAAAACTGCACCTCGTCCGAAGTTAGAGAAATTCTTGTCAGCAACACAAAAATAATATACCATGAAACCAACGTCAAGAAGTTAAAAATACTTTAAGTTATATTTATTAAAACGCAAAAACCCGCCCTTAATTAAATTACATTCCAATCTAGCAAAAACACTCAAATGCCTGTTGAAATCCCCCCCACCACCACAGAACTGGGCACTCCTTTCTCCCACGTTTGCCACTCACAGCTTACACAGATTCACTGCTGCTACTATAAAAAAAAAACTTCCAGCTGTCCTCGTAAATAATAATCTCACAGCCTTCCTAATAATGTCTTCTTGGAACATATTAATTCTTTCGATCCATGCACTAAAAAGATCATCATAAAAATTGACAAAATAAAAAAAAAAGTTTAATCAAATGGAAACTCTGTCGTCTTTAACATTTGCTTAAATGACAGAATGCTGCCTAAACAAACACAATTTATATACAAATAAATATGTATTGCTTTTTATTTGAAGGTAGAGGATTACTTTTACATGTAATGGATGCAGGCCATCTGTAACCTAACTCATTAAATAATTCATCAGATAAAAAGGCCGCACTCCTGACAAGATATGAATTGGCGTTCTTTGCCATTTGAGCTACGAAAGACTCTGCTCAGAAAGAAGCATAGATAATTACCAAAAATCTCCAACATCTCCATCGAAGCATTCAGCAGTTTCTTACATCTGCATCATTAGTTTTGCATCGGATTCCTAAGCATTATGACTGATAAACATCCGAGATTTTTAATTTAAAACAAAACGTTAAAAAAAAAAAAAAAAAAAAAAAATTACAGACATGTGCATCACCTGCGACCAAAATCATTGATTAAATTCATCTTTACATACGTACAACATTAAAACTACACAAGACCTATCACTAACTAGCAGGGAGACTCGACATTGCCCGGAGATTGAAATTCTGTGCAGATTGTAGTGTTCAACACGATACACCTGAAGAATGTTGGAGATCATATCAAACGAAACGTTGCAAAAATAATACTCAAGATGGGAGTAATAGTCCGAAGAATTCAAATTATACATATACGTATATCACGGATACTGAGCACTCCCTCCTAAGAAATATTAGAATTAACAACAAGGTATATTATCTCGTCCTCTAGTACAAAAAAGAAGAAAAAAAAAAGAGTCTCTTTACTTTCATATTATCATGTTATATAGGTGTGGAACATAAGAAATTATCTGTTATTTATCTGTCTGTCGATCTATCTATCTTTCTATCTAACTGGTGAAGTAAACAAAAGATGAAATGTGAAGCTATGTTTTGATAAATTTGTCAAAACTATAAAAGGAACAAGTTGCACCGGAAGCTCTAAAAATAGCTAAACGGAAGTATGTGTTGTTGTCACGTGTTCAGGTTGGCTGAACATAGAGGAGTTGGAAAGAGAACGTCAAAGAGAGCAGATGGTTTAACTGATTGTACCCCTCCTCATTGGGGAGGGAGCTGACTTTTCTCAGAATGGAGACCTAGAATTAACCACCCAAGCAAAGATACTCACTTTCCATTCTTCTGCGATCAACATCTGGAAAGCAAATAAAGACTTTATACAAAACCAACCATCGTTTTGGAGTGAAATGCATTGGCCACTCACAGCTCACACACATTCACTGCTGCTACTTTATATATATATATATATTTATATATATATATATATATATATATATAAAAAACAAAAAAAAACTTCCAGTTCTCCTCGCAAATAATATTCTAACAACCTTCCTGATGTATTCTTGGAAGGACGAAAAGCACCATCGCAGCCATGCATTTGTTCAAACAGGTTCCAGCTTCCCTCCAAGAACAGATGAAATTCCAGGTGGACCACAAGACTAACAGCGCAGTTGAAAAGTTGAAAAGGTATGTCGTAATACATGTATGTGTTCATGTTATGTCTGACATACACGCACGCAACACACTTAGACGATCACGGAACGTAAATAGACTGCAGCACGATAACTTAGGGTTCACATAGTGAAGAAGCCAGACATTTAGTATCACGTCACACAATCACACAATGTTTAGATTAACACCACCCCACAAGGTAGCAATCACTGTTATTATTATTATTATTATTATTATTATTATTATTATTATTATTATTATAAAGAAGTAAAAATTATTTTGCCGTGCGTGTTTTCAAACACGCTTATCTAAATTAAACTGTCTCACTGAAAAAAAAAAAAAAGCCTTTTTTTTTTTCAAAATATTCACAGAAACATTAAGCAATATTAGAGTGTTTGAATCAATATGCAGGGAGAAGAAAAGCCGTTGAAAAATAAACGTAAATCAACTCATATTTAATCAAAGTATATGAAGGTAACAACTTTTCTTTCAGGCATGTTTCATTATATAAGATGAAGAAATCTAGATATTTTAAAATAAACACCTAAAAGGAAAAGTCAGCACAAGGGGAACAATTTCTAGTAATCTGACAAGAGTTAGAGTTGCCTTATTTGAGTTTTCCAGCCTAGATACTGAACCTAATAAAAACAATGTGTGATTATACAACGTAGAAATATTTACAAAACAAATAGTTGTAAAGGATTATCTATCTCCCAATCGACAATAAAAGAAAGATTTATTAAATTAGCCGTTGATCCAATAAATATGCCTATTCGTTATTATTACATATCTCCTACTTCTATTGGTAACTGGCCGGCTTTACTAAGACATAAAAAATGTAATAGATAGCAGACAGACGTGGGTGCTTGGTATAGCTAGTATATATATATATATATTAGTAAGTTATAAAATATATATGGCAATTATGCTACACAGAATATTCTGCATTTCATCCACGCTAGGATTCATCAGGCTGATGAAACGCGGAATATTCTGTGTAGCTTAATTGCCATATATATTTTTATAACTTAATACCTAGCTTTACCTATGTATTGAGCACTGTTGAAGTAAATACTTAAAGTTTACGCATAAATTTATACTTTCGTATATTGATTTATGTGATTAAATTAAGTAATCATATATATATATATATATATATATATATATATATATATATATATATATATATATATTAGTGATGGGATGATCCCAATATTTTTCTAGATTCTAATACAATTACCGATTCCGTACTAAATTACCGATTCCGATTCTTTTTTATAAATCTCTAAATATTTAACTATAAAATTGTTATTTTGTCGCGATTACTGTAGAAACATATCTTAAATGTGCATGTACAGGGTGTCCACAAAGTCTGGCTACATAATGTAGCCAGACTTTGTGGACACCCTGTATTTTCTCAAACATAAAAAACACACTTGTGGCCGGGTGATCTAGAGATTTTAGTCTTACTAGAAGTTGAAATCAGTAAATATTTATTATTTTATTATTACTACAAGCACTGGAAGATGTTTTATGAAAACAAAATCAAATAAAATACATAGTTAAAGGAATCGGTTTTGGCGTCAGAAAATAGGCTCAAATTTTCTAGATTCCGATACCGATTCTGATACCTCAAAACGCTCCGATTTTTCTGATTCCCAATTCCGATTAATTGTCCCAACACTAATACATATATATATATATATATATTCCATTCATACATCGGATTGCAGATGTTTCATTTTGGACCTTACGAAGTACAGGGTGGAATGATAAAATTGTCGCCTTAGGAAAAACGACATGATTCCATTTTCATTTGATGAAAACCAGTTTTCTTTTTTTGTTGCAGACCATCTACTAGTTGGCCAGTTGTGTACAAATCCCAAGAGTGATACGAGCCTTCTATCTTATGTGAAAATGACTCAATCTCCAACGAGTAAGATCAGAGATGCACCGTTGTACAACTCATGCTCTCTACTGATCCAAGTTATGACAACAGGACCATTGCCAGCACCCTCAAAATTCAAATCCAGACGGTTCAACGCTTGAGGACACAGCTCAACAAGGCTTTTGACCATGGTTATAGTATTTGGTGTGGCTTTAAGTGAGGGCCACATCATATCACTTCACATCGAAATTGGTTTGAAAGTCAGCACCAAAGTATACCTGAAAGTGCTGAAGAGTGTGGTGACCCCCTGATCAATCAGGTGGTCGCTGGTAGACCCTAGATGTGGCAGCAGGACTCCGCATCGGCCCACAAGTCCAAAGTGATTTAGGCTTGGCTTTAGATGGAGTGGTATGACTGTATACTCTTCTCTCACTGGCCCCCCGCCCCTCTTCCCCCGACCTGAACCTGCTGGACTACTTCGTTTGGTCATACGTCGAGAACATCACCAACAGGACCTCCCACAACACCAATGCCAGCCTGATCACAGCCATCTGCCGAGCATTTGCTAAACTCCTGCCTGTGTCTACAACTCTCATACAGCTCACATTACTGGGCTGATCATGACCAAACCTGGATTGATGATGGTTCCCCACCTAGGTATAGTGTACACCATTTTCTAAGGTAAAGGTCAAAGTCACCTACAGCCCATACCGCTGGAACGATCATGACCAAACCTGACATGATGGTTTCTGGCCTAGACATGGTGAGCACCATTTTTGAAGGTCAAGGTCAAAGGTTAAGGTCGGGACTTTGCTGTTCAGTAAAGTCCAGTGTGAAGCGTGGATATGTTTGTTAGCATATATACGAAAAGCTTGATTTTCTAAATCTGTTTATATCCCTCGTCTTTTCTTGCAAATTTTAAAGCTCTCTCTCTCTCGACATTTTTTTTTTGTCAATATTATAAACCTTGCTGCTAACTTATTTATCAAGCCGGCTCCTTAGCAACTGCATCCGAGAACAAAAAATTCAAAAAAATCCACACAATAGAAAAACAATTACAATAAAAAAAATAAATACTCATAGATTCTTCCCACGCATACCCATTGTTTTCTAGAATAGAAAAACTAAAACCTCTTATGAAAACTTTTTTTTATCAAAATAAAATCGAACAAAACATATAATTACAAAGAGTCTAGAAGGAAATAATGTAATCTAGCAGGACCTTTGGAAATTCTACAGCAAACTCTTTCATATGTAATATATTGATGTTGGCATTTTGTGGATGTTCAGCATAAATGGAGACACCCAAATATTATTATAGCTCTTTTGTTAAAACTGCAAGTATTTATCTAAGCTAGCAGGGACGCCTGGCGTAGCCCGGTCATGAAATATGCTTAAATATGATATTTTAATTTATGCAGATTTTGTATATATTATTATAGAGTCAATTTTCTATTGATTCTTATATATTATAAAGTTGTGATTTCAAGAATAAAAATATATCCATATGACTTGGTTGCATCAGTTTGAATCGAAACCGAAATCAAAACATATGAAGAAAAAAGAAGTATATATATATATATATATATATATATATATATATATATATACACTTCTTTTTCAAACTGATGCAACCAAGTCATATGGATATAACTTGAGTTCCTTCAGCTGAAACCAAAACCAAAACTTATGAAGAATTTTTGGTAAGATTCTTTATTACAAGAAATGGAAAGTCATAATTAAACGATAGTCACTCGGAAGTAAAAAATGTAAGCATAACACACAAAATAAAACACATGCACGAACATATAGATATGGCCTTTAAAATGGCTGCGTGTATGTGGTGCATGACTCAAGCAAATCTCACATAAAAAAAGACTGTCTAATCGTTTATTTAGTTATCCACAAACAAATTTTGCCATTTCTACTACTCATCAGTGTGACTAAACGTAACGACATTTGAAAGCGGGACCCCAATGACTGGCATCCAGCACTCTACCAATTGAGTTACAAACTTGTTAGCGTCAGTAGAAGAAATTGCAGAAATTCGAGAATTGACAAGAATTTTTATACACTGATGAAGACTCCTCATGAATATCAGTGATATTTAGTATATCACAAAAATATATATTCTTGAAGAAATTGGAATCTTGGGGAGATATTAATCATACCAGTTATTATAGGTGCCACAGGGCTTATGAATAAGAACCTGAATTTCTCTGAATACCTTTGGCTTATATATATATAATTTGAACAAAATGATATAATCAAACAATATTGAGATGAGTGTGAATTGATTCAATCTTTTTTGCAGGCTGAGTGAAAACTACATATATATATATATATATATATATATATATATATATTGCATAATCACATTGACACACCGGTTCCCATTAAATGACTGAAGTTAAGCAACACTGAGCCTGGCCGGTACTAAAATGGGTGACCATTTGGAAATTACAAGTGCTATATGTGCTCTCTGCTTACCTCGGCATTGTTTCCAGTTGTCTAGCACTTCTTGCCACTGTACTTAAGCAGTGGCAATTCAGGAGAGGTCTGGTTGGGGATTGTGCAACCTTTCTCTCACAATTACTCACGCAGAAGGTATATATCACCTCTTGAGACTGAACGAAGGTATTGATATATGATTTTTTATTAAATTTTATTTCCGTAATTTTTTTTTAATTAAATTTAATAAAAAATTATATATATATATATATATATATATATAATTTTTTATTAAATTTTATTTCTGCAACTTTTTGGTGTACGCTAATATTTTTCAATAACAAGTAAGTTTTTCATAAAGTTTTCCTTTTATTCTATTTTTAACTGCTATACTTCATAACCGCGCTGGCATACAATCATAAATTTGTATACATGCATGTATACAAATTTAGTTGCAACTCAATATATGAGTTATGAAAACTATATATATATATATATATATATATATATATATATATATAATTATTTTTCTACTATGCAAGCTTCTTCAGTCTTAGACAGATCATGGATACCCACGAAGTGTTGCGTGCGCCTGAAAGTTTAGTGGCAGGAGGTGCGCAATCTCCAACCACACCTCTCCTGAGACGACATTGTTAAATACCAGTGAAGTACAGGACGACTGGAAACAAATGCTGAGATAAGCGGAGAGCACATACAGTGCCTAGAGTTTTCAAATGGTCACCCATCTACTAACCAGGCTCAACGTTGCTTAACTTCGGTGATCTGATGAGAACCGGTGTGTCAACGCGATTATGCCATGTGTGTGTGTGTGTGTGTGTGTGTGTGTGTGTGTGTGTGTGTGTGTGTGTGTGTGTGTATATATATATATATATATATATATATATATTAGTGGAATCTCTAGATATGAAATTAATTGCTTGCGGCTTGAAAATTTTATATCCTGAAAGGCATTTTACACGTAAATGGTCTAATCCATTCCAAGCTCTAGAAAAACACTAATTAAATTTTATAATAAAGGTTAAACTATAATGAAATAAGAGCCAAAGAATACATAATATAACCGTTAATATCTTCAGTTGCTATGTATTTTTCACCTTTCTTTGATATCCAAATATAAAATTCTATTTAATAAAGACAAAAAAAAAAAAAATGACAGAGAATTAACGTACTTTTTTTAATCGTTATTTTACTCATTATCGTGAAGTCACAACCTCAGTCAATTCTATGAGCAGGCAGGTGCGCGGAAGAAAAGGAATCAAAGTGAAATTGATTATTTAATTTCTTATAGTTAATTGGCGATTTCTGAGAAAAATAGTAGCTCCTTAACCCCTTTACAATAATTTGTAGGACAAAAGGTAAAAATTAAAACAGAAACTCTTCTTCAATCCATATTCTCCAAATATGGTGAAAATTTTAATGCATACATTAATTTTTCAAGTTTAAATATAATATTAATTAGGGGTGGGAGTAGAAAAAATAAATTCAAGTCCAAGAAAAAAAGTGAACGCTTTTACACTATTGGGACGAGATATTATTGTCGATAAATGAAGTTTTCAGATAAAAAAACAAACAAACAAAAAAAAACCCACAAAAACAATGGTTTCAACTGATTTTTTTGTCAGTTCTAATAAGTTATAATGGTAGCGTCTAAATTATGCAGTCGAAATTACCTGAATATTATTGAATTATTATTAAAAAAAAAAAAAAATTTAATCGTGGCAACAGATGAAAAATTGCCGCCATCTTGTTTAAATCGAAACGGAAAAATACCTCCCTTTTGAACTGTCCTGTGTCTTACGATTGTTTTCATCAAATTCTATTTTTTTTATTTTATTTAATTAATTATCTTTTACCTTATCGATTTTCGTAATTTTTTAATATAATCATATGAGAAATACGAAGTTATCATTGTTTTCATGTGAAATCCAGTACTACGATTTCCGAAATTTCATCATAATAGTGAAGAGTCAAAAAGTGTTTTCCAGATAAAAATCGACACAAATATTTTCAGAAAATTACTAAAAAAAAAAAGTGAAAAAAAAAAAAAAAAAATCGAATGAAAATTCGATTTTGAAAATATTTTCGAATAATTAAGTGCCTGAAAAACAGTCTGCCACTTATATCTTTCACATTCTGAACATTTGTTTGTATGCAGGGACAAAAAAATTAAAAAAATGTTCACATCACGCTTCGTAAGATGAAAATTTCGTAAGCAGAGTCTTTCGTATCTAGAAGTCCCGCTGTGTATTACAATGTTTATGATTTTGCCTTACAACCAAATGCAATCAATATCGATTATTACCGATTACAAAAATCGTTCCTTTCAAACTTGGAAGAAACTCTTTGTCACCAATTTTAAATTAATGGACAAATAATTGCACATAAATTTAATGAGTCGTTTTCAAGTGTCATTAAACGAGAAGCGTACAAAGAGAATCGTTTTGTTTTGTTTTTGTTTTTTTTCCAGCTGATAAATTTGATAGGAAATCTTTCTTTTAAATAATCATAAATTGAGTTCAAAGGGAGATAATTCGTGATGAACATTTAATATTTGTTCCCGGGTTAGATTCCAAAGATCCACTCACACCGAGTTCAATTAAGCATATGCAAGGAATCGTTTACAATAGGCAGTTGTACTTTGATATTAAAAAACAAAAAAGGGGGGGGGGTAGGGGCTGATATGTCTTAACTATATAATAACCCCCCTCCCCCGATTTATTTGCCTTCTCACAAGGACATACTCCCCACTTTTGTTCCCAATCTCCTTCCTTTTATTTGTACTTACCTTGGAAGAACACCACCACTTTTCAAAACTGCACACCTTTTTCTTCCACTAAGATCCCACTGTCATTTAGATATTAAACTACTCGTTTTTTTAGTTATGAAAAACAGTTGGTATTATTATTACTATTATTTGGAAAGCGTTGGGAGGGTCTAACAGATTTTTATTGTTTTTCCTCACTCCTCATTTTACTCCAATGAAATTTTGTATATTCATGAAAAACAAAGTTTTCAACAGATTTGGGGATATTTTCAGTAGGATGACCCTAAGAGTAAATGTGGTATTTTGATGTTGGGAATAATTCTAGTTAAGAGTAGGACAGACATTTTCATCACTTTTGATGAACGATGACTAACGACATCCATATCTTCATACTTTTGATGGCCTTGTGCCTAATCTGTTACAATGTAAAATTTTTATCTTATAATATGGCCAAAGTACCCCAACCATAAAAAAAATTATAACATTTTTTTTTGTGTGGTTTTCTGTCAGGTCGAGTCTACTCTACATCATACTAAAAGTTGGGCAAGATTTGAGTATGGGAAAGTTTCAAATTTTGAAGTTGAACATTTTCGACTTACAGGTCATTTTCTATTGTTTTAAAACGCTAACTCGGTCAGTTTTCATGATAAACCAATAGATCTTTCATTTTTACCCATGTTTTCAGGGTCCATCTTTCACGTAAAATGGTTGCCAGTGATATCGAATCACCCCTTATACGATATCTAAGGTTACTCCTACCCTTTCCTTTGTGCAAGCCTTTTCTTGTCGCACACAAACACACGCGTTCACATTTCAAGCCACTTTTCTGGTCATACATATCCACGTGCACATACACACATGTACATATATTCATATTCATGTACATACACTCACATTCATGTGCATACACACACATGCTAATGTACACACACATATGCGCACACGGGCGACAGCACTTCCCTTTATGTGAAATCCGCACATGCGCGAAGGATACTGGAAACAACGACGAAAGCAAGAAACCTAAGCTTTTCCTTCTTTGCGATCCAGCTCCCGACCTGAGCGGTCGACGGACCTACTACTCCCTTCAGGGTGCGCTTGCGCTTCACGTCCCCTGCTACTATGTGTGGGGCCCGAACCAACAGACAGTACGTTCACACCTTACACGCTTTCTCTCTCCATGGCCTGGATTAACTTTCTCACCCTCTCTCTCTACAACAATAGAATTTCCCTCTCACCAGCTAACAGCGAAGGACGCACGCGAAGCTAAACACGTGATGTACCCTTTCTTTTATTTGTTTCTTCACAAAATAAATTCTGGTTTGTTTATTTCAATTTAATGCGTTGTTTGTTTCTTTCCCAATTCAATTCATTTTTCCTATTTTGTATGACTGGGGGATATATATAATATACTCTGGTCAGCTACACCCTCGCCACTCCTATAATAATAATTCAGAGTTTGGTTCTGATACCACACTTTATATGTTATGTCCTTGGTTATATAAGAAGTCTTTTTAAACTGAGGCAATTTTTATTTTTATTCTCATTCAGAGTGCCTCGTTTTTGATGACCTTGTGCTTAACTCTTTTAGTTAGGCAATGAAGACAATGAAAAGAAGTGTCATTTTAACATTTAATAAATAACTTTATTTGTTATCTTTGTTAGTAGCATGTACAAGAGAGAAACAGGTTAGTAGGTGGAAGTGTTCTTGTTTAGAGATAGATATGATATATTGCCGGCTTGTTGAGGACAGAACAGCTCAGACCACACGTGCCTGTAGCCAGCAGTAGTCGGGACGAAGGAGGCCAATTAAAGGAGACAAAAAGAGCAAAGTCTTCAGTGTATTTACGTGTTCTAGTGGGTGGGTGTGCATCGGTGCATCGACGAGAGCAGTTCTGCAAAGAAAGTTTGTGTGGGTACTGCATGTGGAATTAGTGGGAATTAGAAGAGAGCCATGTTGACTTGTTGTACTCACGTTAGCCTGGGGCCAAAAGACCACAGCGAGGTTTGCTGCCCGGCAGGGTCAGGAGGAAAGAGGAAAAAGGTTTGTGATTTTGCCTTTTATGTACTCAGTCACGTGATTGAAAGCTGGCTTGTGATTGGACACGTCGGGGAGAAAATGGATTTCAAATCTCGAGCCCCGAGATTGTAGCAAGTTTCTCCTGCTTGGGATTGTAGCAAGTTTCTCCTGCCGGGGATTGTAGCAAGTTTCTCCTGCCGGGGATTGTAGCAAGTTTCTCCTGCCGGGGATTGTAGCAAGTTTCTCCTGCCGGGGATTGTAGCAAGTTTTGACTGCTACACTCTGCTCTCATAGTAAGACAAATGAATAGGGACACACGGTTGGTTGGATGTGTGTGTGTGTGTGTGTGTGTATTGCTGTGTAGCACTTTCCGTTGAAATGAAAAAAGTCAGTTACTTAAGCCCACGTGCATTGGATCACTCTCAGCCTGCTTGAATGACATTTATGCTTTATGTAAATGTTAATTTCAACTATATTCTCATGCCAAGCAGTCTGTTCCTTGCTAATGGAGGCAGAGATGACTTTGTGACCGGGTTTGAATCTCCCGAACGGTGGCAATCGTAATTCCCTAAATTAATGATTCCTGCAAGGATGAAACACTAGTATCTGTAGGTATTAAAAATGATTATAATAATATATATATATATATATATATATACATACATACATATACACACACACACATTATATATATATATATATGTATATACATATATATATATATATGTATATATATTCAAGCACGTCTGATTGAACACAACAGAGTTCTTCTTTTTTCTGATTTTGTTAGATAACTTTTCAATTTGCTGAGCGGTTTTTTATTTCGACTGGCATGTTGTATATTATGGCACCTAGTAGTTGTTGTTTGGCCATATTCTTCTCAAGCACTTTCAATCGGTACATCCGATCATCGCCAGGAACAATTGTTGTTGTCATTTTCTTTATTGAGGCTTGGTGTATTTAAGTAGTATTGGGAATTCCAGCTTAAATGCTATCTAGGTAGTTTGGAGAAATAGTAAGTTATGTAAATATATTTTCGATTCCCATCAGCAAGTTTAGTGGGGTCACAGAAGGTTAGGGTTGACCGGCATCAACCTAGCTAGAATGCACTAGAAATTAGGGGTGACGTGCACCGGAAATTAGGGGTAATGGGAATTGTCGTCGTAGGCTTCCGGTTGACGAACACATGTGAGAGTTGGGTTTGGCCTGCAGATGGAACAGACAGAAGATTAGGGTCTCTCCACGGCAACTAGGGTCCATGATAGGCTTGCCTTTAATAAAAGAATTGAAGCTTCAGATCCATCTTGTGTTATCGATGCGTTTGTCTGCAGCAGTGACCACTCCCCCACGAGATGGAGACCAGCGACCAGAAGATATCATCTGCTGGACAAGGCAAGCAGGTATATACGCATGACGTTATTAGCACATACACGTTCAGGCCTTTCAAGGCAAGAACTAAGAGCATACACACCCATATAAGTAAGAACGGGTTTGTATTACTGTACACATAGATTCGAAAAAGTTGTCAAAAAACAAATATATAACAAATAAATGTTATCAAAGGCAAGATAAGTTACTTTTCTACCAAACTGGATATATTTTTTGTGTTTTTATTCAATGTAACATATTTATTCAGCTCGAAAAACATGCAGTGTTTACCGATGTATTGGAAAATTCAAAATGGCGGCCGACTCTCTCTTAAACACTATAAGTTCGAGAAAAGGTGTTATAAATAATAAACTAGACAAAATACTATTAAAAAAATACCGAATATATGTCAACCTATGTCACGATAATATATATTGAGCGAATTTCTAACAGTATTTTGTCTAGTTTATTATTTATAACACCTTTTCCCGAACCTACCGTATTTAAGAGAGAGTCGGCCGCCATTTTGAATTTTCCAATACATCGGTAAACACTGCATGTTTTTCGAGCTGAATAAATATGTTATATTGAATAAAAACACAAAAAATATATCCAGTTAGGTAGAAAAGTAACTTATCTTGCCTTTGATAACATTTATTTGTTATATATTTGATTTTTTGCCAACTTTTTGGAATCTATGTGTACAGTAATACAAACCCGTAAGAACATATATGTAAGAACACTCAGACACTTAAAAGTAAAAGCAATCGTAAAAAGAATCGTAAAAGAAACAGTAAAAGAGAACGATTAGCAAAGTAATGAATAGAAGGACGCAAAAAACAATTTCGGAAAATTTATAGTTAGTTCTATTTTTGTTTTTTAATTGGTTATAAAGGTGGGTGTAGGATGGGTAGTGGTGAGTTGTTTTATTTTTAATTTGGATATTCTTATTTTATACTTTATTTAATTAATTAGTATTATTACTATTATGCAACAAGTAACAATAAATAAAATAGAAAAGAAGAAAATCAAAAATCAAAATAATCAATTAGATCCTGCAGTTCCGGATGCTCTGGTGACCTGCGATCAAAGCTGGATGCAGTAAAAGCGACAGAGTCCCCAGTGGAAGCATGCTGGCTCTCCCAGACCCAAGAAAGGCCAGACAGAGCAAATCCACCCAGAAATGATGATCCCTTATTTTTGACAGCACTGGTATGATCTACATGCACTGGGTCCCCACTGGACAGTCAACAAGGAATACTATGTTAAAAAAAGTGCAGGAAGAGATTCTGCCAGAAGAGGCCAGCACTCTTCAAATCAGGTCAGTGGCATTTCTATCAGGACAATGCACCAATCCACAACTCTATCCTTGTCACGGACTATTTGACCAAGATGGGCATCAAGACAGTTCCTCGCCCTCCCTATAGTCCAGACCTTGCTCCCTGTGACTTTTGGTTGTTCACTAAGCTCAAGGAAAACCTTAGAGATTGTTGTTAAACTATTGAGGAGATGAAAAAGGCTGTGACACGGGGCATTGCCACAATCACAAAAGAAGACTTCTATGATGTCTTCCAGAAGTTGTTGGAATGGTACAACAAGTCGATTGCAGCCGGAGGAGATTACTTCAACGGGGTCTCGAGTCTCATGTGTGTACTAGTAATAAAAGTGTCCATAGGAAAAAAAGTCTGGAAACTTATTGAAGGCGTCTCGTATATACATAGATCTCTACCACAAAACTGGTGTTTGACTATTCGTAGTTAAATGTTGAGGCCACAAGTATCATTTAAAAAAAAATGTGAAAACCTAAACCAACAAAGAAATAAAAAAAATAAAAAAACACACGCACATAAACCACAAGTGATTGATTTTCTCTTCTAAACGAGGAAGAGAAAAAAATACCTCTATTTTGATTCCATAGGAGAAATAAAAAAATTATGAAAAGCAAAAATGAAGAAAACAAACTCATAGTCACAATTTATCTTTTTCTAAAAACAAAAAGTGAAACAGAAAGGACGAAAAATAAGAGAAAAAGAAAATACTTTTTTATCCATGTAATTAATGGAAGTTCTTTGGTTCTCATTTGGAATTCGACTTAATTAAAAAAAAAAAAATGCAGAAAATACAAACAAATGTTAATGATGTACTATCTATCACGAAACGAAGATGCCACATTCCAAAAATCATGTCAATTGATGAAGTATTTTTTTTAAACTATGAAAATCCAGTGTATATACAAAGCGAGATGCTATTTTTGATCCGCCATTTTTATAAGGGGAAAGACAATGCAATTCGACTTATTGAGATCAAAATCAGTCTTGCAATGGATATAATTTACTCTAAAATCATTAAAAATCGTTATAAAAAAAATGATTTTCTATATGAAAAAATACTCAATCTACGTGATTTTTGGAATATAATGTCTCCATTCCATGTTGAGTACATACATCATTTTTCTGTATTTTTGGAATCTTTTTTTTATTTAATTAAGTCAAATTCTAAATAAGAACTAGTTATTTTCCTAGAATGACATATCGAACGCTCACTTTTTCCGATACGAAGAAGCAGCGACTTCCATTCAGTTAAATTGTGTGACTAAAATCCAAGCATTTACCAATCTGCCGCCATGACACTCCGCTGGTGATAAGGGAGATAAATGAGGGGATCAAAATATTTGCAGATGTTTGTGAGAGGATGTATTTGTTGCCATTTATCAAACCGGTCCACACTGTCAGAATGTCATGCCAAGTAGATTCGTCCTGACATAGGTGTATTTCACTAATCTAGGTAAAGTAAAGAAATTGTTTTGTCTATCTCTTTCAGAAGAGACAACAATAACAAATATCAAAAAAGAATAAAACATTATATATATATATATATATATATATATATTAAGCGTCCCTCTTTGGGTAGAGCACTGTTGTAAATAATCTCACCCGCTACTTAATTGGCTGTAAATGCAATGCTGTTTGTTTGTAAACAAAACGGTTTGAGCACTATAAAAGTAGTGGACAAATGTTTGTTTGAAATAGACATTTATGGAAGTTATTTAAGAGCGCCGCTCCCGTGGGTCCATGGGTAGAACTGCCTACTATCAACGCGATGGTCATAAGTTCAATCAATCCTTGGCTTGGGAGAGGTGCTAGTCTAGCTGTACTGATGAGTTGTGATACAGCGGAACAGTACTGTATGTGGAATAGACTTCGTGGCCTGGTGGGAGATGTCCTTTTCTCTTTGCTGCAACCTCTATCGCACAGAAGGGATGTTGCGAGTTTGTCTCTGCTTTATCGTTATTTTCATGGAAAGTGTTCGACTGAGCTTCAATCTATGGTCCCCCCTCACCAAACTTTCACAAGAAACACTAGACTAGCTGAAAACATTATCAATAATTTTCCCCACTCTTTATCTGTGCCTAAACCTAAACATAGATTCCATGATCAAAGCTTCTTTCTTAGAACTGCACACCTGTGGAATTGTCTTCCGTTTTCCTGCTTTCCAGCTGTCTATAATATGGTTGTCTTCGAGTCCAACGTGAACAAGTTTCTGATGAGCCGTTCCACTTAAGTTAACAAATTTACCGAACTTCCATTACTATCGATTACTATATTGTCCTTTTGACTACTCTACACTCTTTAACCCTTATCCTTGAGTGGCCTGTCGGCTTTGATAAGTGGTGACGCCTATGTAAAAAAATATATATATATATATATATATATATATATATATATATATATATATATATATATATATATATATATATAAATAAAAGGCTATATGTCGGTTATTTTCAAACTCTCTCTCTCTCTTTCAAAACTAAAAGTTGCAGAGCGAGGCTAAGGGCCTCGAATGATTAGGTTTTTACACACCATTCATTTATATAGTTTTTAAGTGGTAACGTCACCAGCTTTGAATGCTACAGTTTTGCTTTCGATTTCGATTCTGATGGCACCCAAATTCTTGTTTTTTTTTCAATTTTGAAATCACGACTCTATGATAATATATATGAAATCTGGAAAATTAAAATATCATATTGAAGCATATTTTATGACCGAGCTAAGTCGCCCACCCCCTGCTAGTATATATATATATATATATATATATATATATATATATATATTTTAATAAAGTTTAGTTTGTTTAGCAATCCTTCTTCTAAAACACAATAACTGTTGTATACAAACACATATATGTAGCTCTATTCACGTCTTGAGCACTGTTGAAGGAAGTGTTAAAAACGGATACATAAAATTTTATGCACACACATGAAATAATATAACAAAAGTCTGCATTCCAAATTTCAAGATTTTAATCATCTTACCATTTATTCTTTTATGTTGACATGTACAGTACATGTCAACATGATTAAAGAAATAAATGGTAAGAGGGTCAACATGTTGAAATTTGAAATATAGACTTTTGTCATTTGTTTGTTATATGCTCTGTAGTTACATAAAGTTTCATAAATTAAAGGATTGGTATAAATAAAAGGTGAAATATTATTGAAAAAAATACAACATATTTCCACAGAAATATATATATATATATATATATATATATATATATATATATATATATATATATATATACTAGCATTTCAGCCCAGCGTTGCCTGGGTGTTTGGATGTGTATGCTGAGCAAAAAAAAAAAAAAAAAGTGGTAGTAGGAAGGCAGGCTCGAACCCGTACCACAAAGGAGGAAAAGAACGGGAAAAAAACCTGACATCTACGCGGTTATGACCACCGCCAAACCGGAAGTGACATTTTTTTAATTTAGGCTAGACAATCGAAAGGAGAGGATAACTTTCAAAAATATCGGCGAAAAAACCGACCCCCTCCCTCTGTAGAAAAGTGCCCAGAGGTGAAGAGATTAATGTTTTTAGCCAATTTTTCGATATTTGTCATCTGAAAGGTCGAACTTCAAAACGATACTGATCTTGAGAAAATCCGTCGCCTCTGTCGAAAGTGTTGGGCAGACATGCAAACATACATACATACATTTATATATTGGTAACTAAACATTTTCGACCCAAACCAATGAAAAAGCTAGCCCTATCTCTGAATACCCTTTATGTAAAATTTCAAATATTTAGACCAGAAATTGTCTGAGTAATTTGGTAGAGACCGCAGAGGTCAAAGGCTTTTTTAATTTTGACCCCTTATTATGACCCCTTAGCATTTATTGTTTTAGGCTCAAATCAAGTTATTAAGTCAGATCCATGTCCAAGAAACCTATATCTAAAATTTCAAGTGTGTAGACCTAAAATTGTCGATGTTCGGTAGAGTTCTCAAAGGATAAAATCGCTGATTTTGACCCCTTAACAGCCAAATTTCCGTCCGAAAACCGATCACAAAGATTTTCCCAAATCTCAGTACTCTGTATATCAAACTTTGAGTCTGTAGACTTAAAATTACAGAGTTATTGCGTAGGGAAATGTACACAGACAGACAGAGACACTTTCAGATATATAGATGGATAGAATAATAGATTAAGAAAAAATATATACATATACATAAATATATATGGAAACAATTTTTTGTTTACTGTAAAGATTTTACGCAAATATTAGCGATCACTTTTTCCGATATGAAGAAGCGGCGAGTTCCATTAAGTATAAATCATGTAGAATATCTGCATGAATATAATTACCTGTAATAGTTAACTCTAGATGATCATAATTGGGAATTTATTAAAATGAATGTTTAAAAGAATATGCAAATTAGCTAGATATTTTGCTAGTGAATGCATTTCCACAACCCATATATAACAAAGTTGTTTGTTTTTTTAAATAAATAGAAAAGAGGGTTTTTAATATGAATATCAATACACACAAAAGAAAAACGAATTAATAGGAGTACTAGCATTTCAGCCCGGCGTTGCCCGGGTGTTTGGAGGTTTATGTTGAGCAAAAAAAAATAAAATAAAAACGGTCAATCTTTTTAAACTTTGACCCCTATTATGACCCCTTAACATTTATTGCTTTGGGCTCAAATCAAGTTATTAAGTTAGATCCATGTCCAAGGGACATATATCTAAAATTTATAGTGTTTAGACCCAAAATTGTCGGAGGAGTTTGGTAGAGTTCTTAAAGGTCAAATCGTTGAACTTTGACCACTTAACAGTCAAATTTCTGGCCGAAAACCGATCACATAGATTTTCCCAAATCTCAGTACCCAGTATATCAAGTTTCGAGTCTGTATACTTAAAATTGACAGAGTTATTGCATAGGGAAATGTACACAGACACACACACACAGATATGTTCACTTTATATATATATAACCTGGCATGATGATACTTTTTTCTACAAGTAAACTGTAACTAAATATACAAAATTCATGGCCCAAATAATATCTCAATGGCTTCTATGAGAAATGGTGCACTTTCTCCAAGTGATGTTACCTCAAGTAATAGAGCAGTTTGATTTGTTAGTGATCAGGAGAAAGAGAATTTAAGTAAAAAATAAAAAGGTTTGTCATGCAAAACAGATAAGGCAGTCATCTTGGAGGTAAAGTATCTATAGGGGGTACTTAGTATACAATCAGCAGTATTTTTCAGATTTGAGAGGAATTTTAGGTACAATAGTTTCATGGTTTGTTGTACAAGTCCGTAGTCTAGGTCAGGGACGAAGCACTTCTAATATTGCAACTGGGTGTATCTAATTTAAAAAGTAGTTGAATAGAGTATTATGAGGTGTTCTACTTAGCTTAGGGGTAGAAAGAAAATTTAAGGTAATATTCAGTGATATAAGCAATTTCATGAGGATTAGATATATGATCACTGGATGTTGAGCTGCTCAGAAGAATTCTTGTATCTATTCAGAAGGATGTCTTGGTGATATAAGATTTGAGAAATTAAGAGTCTGGGGTACAGAAAGTTAAGCTGGATACTCCACCAGAATAGATGAATTCTTGTCCAGGAATCCAGTAAGAAGCAAGAGACCACAAGAAAAACATTCTCCCCCTCTCTCTCTCTCTATATATATATATATATATATATATACTTTTTATTTATTTTTACATAAACATTTAGGTATCACTACACATTCATGAGTATGTTTCAGTCAATTAGTTATAACCAGCTGGAAACATCATCAGGCGATGCTGCATTTACACAATGGATATTGGAGAAAGTTCACAAAAGTTTTTGTCTGGAGAGCAATCATATCATATAATATTAAAAAATTCAATGAATTAAAATTTAAGATAACCACATTCAATTTTTTTTAGTGATGGGACGATTCCAATATTGTTCCCGATTCCGATACAATTACCGGTTCTGATTCTTTATAAATCTCTAAATATTTACCTGTTATTTTTTCCCAAATACTGTAAAAATATGTTAAACATGTAGATATTTCCTCAAACGTATAAATACACTTGTTGTGAAGAGGGGATAGTCTATAGATTTCAGGTTTACTGGTTGTTTAAAATCAATACATATTTATTATTTTATCATTAGTACCAATAGTTGAAGATTTTATTTTAAACAAAATCAAACGAAAAAAAAAGACAATTGAATGAATCGGATTGACACTGGAAAATAAGCACAAATGTTTTTGATTCCGATACGATATCCTCAAAAGTTCTGATTTTTCCAATTTCTGATTAATCATATCTACATTTATATATATATATGTATATACACACATATATATATATATATATACATAGTCAGTTTTCAAGGGTAATTCTTGGCCTGAAGACGTAATCTCCCCAGTACCAGGTGATTACAGAAACATGTATGCACATATGTAGCCATCAATGTTTTTATAAATAAATTTAATAATAATTTATTTTACTTATTTAATATTTTTAAAACAGTAATCTACGGACATGCATGTTTCGGGACCCCATTCCTCTTCACCATGGCTTGACTGTTACCCCAAACCTTATGTTTTACAGTCCAGTGTCTTAATCTATTATGCTATGAAGCTATATATATATATATATATATATATATATATATATATATATATATATATATATATATATGTATGTATGACTACTTCATTTAACCACATAAATTAATATACGAAAGTATAGATTGATGCGTAAACTTTAAGTATTTATTTCAACAGTGCTCAATACGTAGGTAGAGCTAGGTAGTAAGTTATAAAATATATATTTATCTTTATCTATGTCGGCCATCTTTTTTTAACATAGCTATTTCCATCTGTTCTCTTAGGATTCAGTTTAATCGATATATATATATATATATATATAAGTTATAAAATATATATGGTGATTAAGCTACACAGAATATTCCGCATTTCATCCACGCTAGGATTCATCAGGCTTATGCAGGAATTTTTTGGTTGTCTCGCGTTTTTATATACGTACCCACTATTGAGTTTTTAGTTAGCCAATCAGCTCTAGTTTCTACTGCACCCTTCCTAATCAGCCAATGAGCAGGCACTTACAGGGCACTTACAGGACGAAGGCCCAGCTGGCCCCCCGGTTGACCTGTTCCTTTGTGTTTGCTATTTTAGTAGGAAACGCCCTACTTATTTTAAACCTAGATTAAATGTGTTTTTTTTATGTTAGTTTATATATATATATATATACACGCACATACATATACACACGCATGATAATTTTTGTATATGTATGTTTATTTTATTTGTTTATTTTGTATCGCTATCCGAGAATAACGTTTCTCCTATGAACACAGTTGTTTGCTAGTTCTCTCCCATAGTTTAATAGATGTTGGGGTTCTTTAAAGTATAGGATCACAAATTTTTCATGAAGGCATAATCTACATGGGTCGTACATACTTGTCTTACTATTTTTCATTCGGCTATAATATCGGGTTTTGAAATCTAAGGAAGTCATACCTGTTGTTTTTATATAATGTTTCTTGTTATTCGGGTTTTCTTTCGCAAATATTGTGGCCTGGTAAACTATGCTTTTTGTTAGACATTTATTGTGTAGCGGGCAAAGTGTGTGATATCTGCAGTGTCATTTATCTTGTTCGTTATTAGTATTTTTGTTTTTATTTCTAGTATGGTTGTCGTTGTCTTGAGTTTGTTTATTATTATTATTATTGATATTATTATTATTATTATAACACGAAATATTACGTAGGTATGACTTCCTTAGATTTCCAAACCCAATATTATGACCACAAAAGTACATTCAAAAATAAAAAACACCAAATGAAAACAACTTTAGCAAACAAACACTGGGAACTCAAAGAAAGTGGACGTTCGCTGATATTCAAATGGAAAATAGTAAGACAAGCAAACACATGTAGAGACCTAGATGACTCATGTACATTATGCCTTCATGAAAAATTTGTGATTCTATTCTTTAAAGAACTCCAACATCTATTAAACTGTAGGAGAGAAGTAGCAAACAACTGTGTTCATAGGAGAAACTTTACTCTAGGGTAGTGATATAAAATAATTTTAAAACTAACAATAACAATAGAACATAAACAAATAAAATAAACATACACATACAAAAATTATCATGTGTGTGTATATGTATGTGTGTGTATATATATATATATATATATATATAGTGCAAAGTTTTGTTGAAAATTCAAAGACTCATGTTTTCTTTTTTATAACCTTCGTTTATTCCGTGGATTTTTCCATTACAGCTGTTTCATTAATGAGTTGGCAATTTTACGATTTATGTTTCCGTAAAAATATCCTGTCCTCACCAACTTCTTCAGATGTTTATCCATTAGATTTTTAAAACAAATGGTATATTTTTAACATGCTGGACATCGTATTCGGGTGAAAAGATTTCTACAGCCATGCTTCCTCACTTCCTCCATCTTTTGGTGTTATGTAAAGATAATTTTCCGTTTTAACCCGTACTTTCGTATTTTTATTTTTTATTTATTAATTATTTATTTTTGTTTTAATTTTCCCTGTTTTTCCTATTTGTTTTTTTCCAATTATCATATAATTTTATTCCTATATTTATGCGTGTTCATTTTAATATTGTTTTTTTTGCTTAGTGTTTAAATTCGTATTATATTACCCGATGCACGGGAGGTCACTCTCATGGTATCATTTTTATGTAGGATTACCTCCCTTGCATTTTTTTTCCTAATCTACTCTAGTGCGTGAAATTAAATATTTGTTTCTGTGCAAACACCCGTGGATTACATCTAGTCTTTTGTTTAATAATTTTTCTTTTGGTATTAGTATATATATATATATATATATATATATATATATATATAAACTAACATAAAAACACATTTAACCTAGGTTTAAAATAGGTCAGGACGCTTCCTACTAAAATAGCAAACACAATGGAACGGGTCAACCGGAAGTCAGCTGGGCCTTTGTCCTGTAAGTGCCTACTCATTAGCTGATTAGGAAGGATGCAGTAGAAACTAGAGAGCTGATTGGCTAACTAAGAACTCAATAGTGGGTACGTATATAAAAACGCGACACAACTAAAAAAATCCCCACATAAGCCTGATGAATCCTAGCGTGGATGAAATGCAGAATATTCTGTGTAGCTTAATCACCATATATATTTTATAACTTATATATATATATATATATATATATATATATCGATTAAACTGAATCCTAAGAGAACAGATGGAAATAGCTATGTTAAAAAAAGATGGCCGACATAGATAAAGAGTTCATTACCATCTACATTCCATTTACATTGAACCCCGCCTCATCCTATTACTTTTCCTACTTCAAATCATTTTCAATCCTATTCTTCGATTGTTTTCTGCTTTCATTCCATCACTATTATACCTCCCCCCCCCCGAAAAAATATCCTTTGATCTCCTTCTAAAAAAACTCAGACTGCTTTCAGAGTCCAAAGACTTTTAAAAGTTTCTAATGCATAAGAAAAACATGGTTTTTAAAATGACATGTCATATTTACGGTCTTACGAGCTATGTGAAAGATTATCTATATAAATAAAACAGTAGATGTATGTGTGTGTATCTGTCTGTTTGTAAATATTTAACCGATAGACTCTTAAACTACTAATCACATTATACCGTAATTAATAAGAAATAGTAATCATACACCAAGGAAGCTTTATAACAAGTAAAAGCTTTGTTTGAATGAATGAATAATGGGTATAGAAATATATTGGCAAAATGTTCATTTCAACTTGCCGAGATATGTTCATGTTATTCTGCGCATGCCTAAATTCAATTAATTTCTTCAACTCGTTTAATAATAGATCTTTCTTACCTATCTCTTGATAACTACATCGGTAGAGAACGTGTCTGGAACGCTAAATATTTTGGTCTTATTGCTAACTGATGGCACACAATTTTTCTTTAAAATTTTTTAAATCACTACTATATATTAGGTACAATATAATATTCAATATATATTTGACTCTGTAATAATAAATACGAAATCTGCACGAAGTAAAATATATTTAAGCATATTTTACGACCAGGCAAAACCGCCACCCCCTCTACTAATCTTAATAATTTTCACTTATTTAGGAAAACAAAGATAAAGAAAAATCTTTATGGTGTACCCACTTGTCACTGCATGAAGAAGACATATTCCAAAAATCACATAATTTGATCAAGTATTGTTTTTTTATTTATTTAAGAAAATCAAATTTTACGATATTTAGCGATTAAGTAATTTTAGTAGGCACTGATGAACCCATGATTCTGGGGAGGTAGTTAAGGGAGAGATAATCAAGAACTAATTTCGGATGCAATCAAATATGGCGACTTGTTTCTCTTGCATCGTGCAAGTTATAAAATTTGATTTTTTAAAATAATAATTAAAAAATTTAAAAAAACTACTTGATCAAATTAATTGATTTTTGGAATATGACATTTTCATTCTGTGACGAATATGCACACCATAAAGACTTTTATACATTTTAAAAAAATTATTTATTATAAGTGCAAGTCTAAATAAACACCCAAAACTCATCTGAAAAAATATATATAATCATTGTTCACCGCATTCTAATTAATGACAAGCTTTCGGATTTGGTCACTGTAATAATCTGGTTTTGTAATCGAGAAATTCTTGCTTAACTCCTTCAGTTTCATCAAGAGACTCAATTAGATGACCCTTCATAATGTGCTATATTGATGGAACAACGTTGGAACAATCGGTTAGATGTGACAGAACTTTTAACACCATCTAATTCTATAATCTTGTTACAGTTTTTTTTTCTGCAAACATGCGACTTTGCATGAAAGATTAAAGTTGAATTTTTCTATGAGGTTGAAGAAGCACGTCAAGAATTGATACTTTGACCAAATCCACAAGCTTGCAGGTCATTGACAGAAGATCGTAAAGAGTACTGGTCTTTATTTTGCAAAATAATTATTCTCTTATAAATTCCTGAGAATTTAGGAATATAGTGATTACTATAGATAGTATATACGATATAATCACATTGACACAACGGTTCTTGCCAGATCACCGAAGTTGAGTAACAAGGAGCCTGGCCAGTACCAGATGGGTAACCATTTGGGAATACTAGACGCTGTATGTGCTCTTCACTTATCTCGGCATTGTTTCCAGTCGTCCTGAACTTATACTTGCAACTGGAATTAAAACAGAGCCGACTCAGGGGAGATGTGGTTGGAGATTGTATAAGTCTTACCAGAAAAAATTTCACGTGTAGGTACCACTCATTGGGTATCGATAGTCAAAACTGAAGAAGGAAGCTTTTTATTTACAAGATATACAAAAGTGAAAATAAAATAATTTCAAGTTATCCAAATAATTGGAATAGGCAAGTGATATAACCTGGTGCATAAAGGTATTGAAAAAACAGGTTACATGACGATTTTAAAAACGTAAAAAATAAGTAACCAATAGATATATTTGTTTCATAATTTAACAAGAGATATAGCGGCGGCTGATAGCCTACTAAAAGAGGAAAAAAAAAAAATAATAATCACTGACAAAAAAAGCAAACAAAAAAAAAAAGTCTTATTTCTTTATTCATATTCACAAAGACAAATTGCCATTGAAACATAAGGAGCTACAATGAATTAGAGATCATATCTACGGTAACAGTCTAAGTAGGGAGTTGAGCAGAGAGATATCTGTTCACATTAGATTTAAACTTCTGCAAGTTAGTAATTGGGGAAGTAGAGACAGGGAAGGAATTACAAAGTCTAGCACCTTGAGGAAAGAAACCTTCAAAGTAGAAGGCTCTCCAGCATCGAGGGACCTCTTTAGTGCAGAAATAGGATTTTACTGCTTACCAGGTTAGTTGGGAGTATTTGCATCAAGGGGACACCTAAACTACGAGTTCGTTGGAGCACATTCCATTAAAATACTTGTAAAACAGGCACAGGTGTGCAACATTGGTATTGACAATGTGCGACCTATTAGATTGGAGACTCGTTTTTTGGACCCTGTCCCAGATGTGGCAATAATACCCCATGCATGGGCAAATAGTGGCTTTGTAGATACATAGGATGCGATCAGATGCGAGTATTTTTCTAGCACGTTAGAGGGAGCCTTTCATTCAAACTACAGTTACAATTAGATCGCTTACAGTACACAAAGTCAAATTTCTTAGTGCAAGTCATCTCTCAAGAACAAATTTTAATGCCAAACGAGGCGTAAGGGGTTACTGTGATAGGAGTCAGATTTTTTTTTTTTTCGGGGATGGAGCAACTTGTGGAAGGCAACAAGATGTTTGTTCACATAACATTTACATTTCTGCATGTTTGGTAAACAGATGGGAGAGAATTCCACGAGGAAGCAGTCAGAGGAATTAAGCTATCTGAGTAGAAAATCTTCTACAGTGTAGGGGTGGGATTTTGCTGCTAGTCGGGTTGGTTTGGGATATTCATGTTGTTGGGGGTGGGAGAAGGTCTATCTTTTCTCCCATGTCACATGACAACTTCCTTTTACCTTGTAAAATCATTATTATTGACCAACAACAAAAGACTTCTATGGCACGGATGAAGAAATCTCGAGATTTACTTGTCAATAGAACTAAGTCTCTTTTTCTTTTGTGTAAAAAGCAGGCTCCAAATCCAAATATTTTATTCATTTTTTGGGCCAATCAAAAACGCATAGAAAACGCGATTTACCAAACATGAAAAAGTCCTGTTTCTGAATTTGAGATCACTATCATAGCGTTTCACTTCATTTCAAGATCCATCATTGGACAGTGTCCGAGGCATCCCTCAGGTCTGCATTTGAGCATACCTCACTTAGGGAACAATCTATGAGGATGTATGCAATCATGGTCTGCATGTCAGTGGTGCAGGGACACCGAGCATCCTATACATAGCCCCACTTGTATAGGTTGTCCTGTGTTTTGGCAACCTTTGCTTGGGTCTGATTGATTGCTACCCACTCTTTCTGGGGGACATCAGAGTCTGGTGGGAACTCTTCTTTCGGGGCCGGAAGAATCTCGTTGTTGTTGTCTTTGACTGACCCATTCCACCAAATAAAAATAAATAATAATAAATAAAAAATTTGAGATAAGGATTAATAATTTGTATTATTCAAACTACTGTTCTCATCTTGAGTGTTATTCGCACAATGTTTCGGTTGATGTAACCACCGATCTTGGTTAAGTGCATCTTGTCGAACTTGAAATCTTTCTGTCGAACTCTGGGGCAAGTGCTCGTCTGAACTCCAATCTATGGTCCCCCCTCACCAAACTTTCATGATAAAAACTCGTCTAGCTGAAAACACTACCAATAATTCCCTCCACTCTTTATTTGTGCCTAAACCTAATCGTAGAGTCCATGAACAACGTTTCTTTCTTAGAAATGCACACCTGTGGAGCTCTCTTCCTTTTGCCTGCTTTCCAGCTGACTATAATATGGTCGTCTTCAAGTCCAACATAAACAAGTTCTTGATGATCCGTTCGCCTTAAGTAATCCAATTTGCAAAATTTCCACTACTAACAATTATTACGACATCGTCCCATTGACCACTGTACGCTTATTAACCCTTATCCTTTGTAAAAAAAAAAAAAAATCGGGTGAAACATGCTCTCATTCCACCAGCTATGACTGGGTAGAAGTCATAAGTATTTCGTGATTGTATTTTTAGTATCGGCAACAGTGAGACTTGAACCGTTGACCAAATACTTTATCCACTATGCCATGGGTCCTGAAGAAGTCTGGAGATTACACTGACTGAAGCTTTGTGCAAATAACACTTAAGAGGAGAACAGTAGTCTGAATAAACCAAACAATACAAATGATAAAGTCCAATATATAGTGGGCCATTTCTCTGGACTCGCATTTTCAACCAAAACCCCGAAACCTCAAAGATACCAGCAAAGTTGTTAATCAAATTCCTACTGTTAGTATTTACTTCCATCCCACCATGAGGAGATGTGACACAAGATCAGTCCCACAAAAGGTGACTGAGCAGCCTCATCGGCATTCCGCAGTAAGGGCGCTTCAGACGATTAGCAATAAACTAACCCCTGTTTCAAAAAGGCACCACCACATTACTGCAGGATTGCTTCCCGGCTGATTTCAATTTTGGCCACCTTCAAAATTCCAGTGATGACCAATGATCATTGCCAAAGAAAAGTCAATGGCCAGCGACTGTTGCGATAACGCAAATTAGTGAAGTTTTGATAATGACTTAAAAACAAAAATAAAACAAAATACTGTTAGAAATCCACTTTATACATGTCCCGGTAATATTGATGGGTTTCTAACAGTATTTTTGTTTTATTTGAAAGACATGATGGAAAGTTCAAGTATTTAGGTGTCAATTTGCATATCTTGTTCTCGATCTAACAAGTAACACTTTTGTTTTGGACCCAATAAACATTTTAAAGTGAGCAAAACAACAAAAAACTTTTCCAGATAGGTAGAAGAGTAACTTATCTTGCTTTTGATAACATTTATTTGTTATATATTTATTTTTTTTTTTTAAACATATTTTCATATCTATGTGTATAGTAAAACAAACCCGTTTCTTTTTTTTTTTCTTTTTTTTTCTTCTCTACTTCCTAATACTGCAAACAATAAAGACATAAGAGGACGATACACAAGAACGACATCAAGAAATTCTCATGACTGATCATAATGATGGAAATCAAAAAAGGTGGATATCTTCTCACACTTCTCCTCTTGCCGAGTAAACAACGCTGAAAGGAAAACGCATGCGAAGGAAATCGAAAGCTTTACTACTCACTGAACAGCAGTCCCTAAATTTCCGTGCATCAGGTGCAGACGTGAAGTTGAGACCCCACTCACAGTCATACCAAGGATCGCGCCAATGCACAAAACAATCTGTAGCAGGGCAAATAATAGTTCCTGAAATTAAGAAATCACATCATTAATTAGATATCGGTTCTCCCTATATATAAAGTTAGGTACATGTGTGTCTGTCTGTCTGTCTCTCTCTCTCTCTATATATATATATATATATTAGTGATGGGACGATTCCAATATTTTTCCCGATTCCAATACAATTTCAGATTCCGTGCTAAATACCCGATTTCGATTCTTTATAAATCGCTAATTATTTAACTATAAGATTGTTATTTCCCCCGATTTTCGTAAAAACACATGTTTAATATGCGGATATTTTCCTAAACGTCAAAATACGCTTGTGGAAAGTGATCTAGCGATTTTTAGCTTTACTGATAATTTAAAATCAATATATATTTATTTTTTATCATTATTACCAGCAATGGAAGATCTTGGTTTAAGCAAAATCAAATAAAAAAAATGACATTTAAAAGAATCTTTTTTGCATCGGAAAATAGGCATAAATTTTTCTGATTCCGATACCCCCAAGTCTTTCAATTTTTCTGATTCCTGATTCTGATTTCGAATAATCGTCCCAGCACTAATAATATATATATATATATATATATTTTTACTTCCAAGAAATAAACAGTTTAGAAAAAAACATAATACTCTCATGCAGTTTCTTTTCTGTTTTTAGTTCATTTTTTTTAAAGGAATTTAACGTTACATGTAATACTTGCGGCATTTCTGTTTATAATAAATAAGAATTATATTTATGCGTATTTTACGATCGGGCAACGCCGTGCGGCCTGCTAGTAAACACATAAAAATCGAAATTCAACACCAAGAATTTTCATTCAAACAAGAATTTTTCTATCAACTATTTGGATCCCTTGATGCTAGTAAGTGTTGGTTTGATTCTAAAATTTTGCATGACATTTTTTATTTTTTTGCAAGAAAATGTTGCCATCCTCCAACATACATACAGCACCTGGTATTCTTAATAATTACTAGGTTTATTGTTTTGACTCTAGAGTATATATCCGACACAGTTAATCAATTGAGAACCACATCACTATCTAAAAACGGTACTTGTACAGTTTAATGAAGACATTAAAAAAATGAAAATATCGAAAAAAAGGTTATATTGTATGTATCCGTTATGGAACAAAGTTCTCCAATAAAAAATTTTACTTAATTTCCTCAAGTAGTTTATTTTTTTATAGCGAAAAAACAATTTGATATTATACCGAGCAAAAGGTTCGATTTTTAGGAAGAAAAGTTAGCAATAAAGATGGGGAGGGAGTGTTGGCGCTTTAACTGGAGTTATCTCCCCGTGACGTGTTAAAAATTTCCATAATGGCTGACTTCAACGCGCTCTCATAAAAACATGTTTTTCTGCTGTAAAAAAAAAAATACTCAATCAAATTAAATGAAATTTTTTTTCAAAGATCTTCAGTCCAAAACAGATACGTACAATTTAACCTTTTTTTCGATATTTTCATTTTTTTAATGTCTTGATTAAACTGTATAAGTACCCTAAAAACATATGACATATTAACTGATATATACTCGAGAGTCAAAATAATGAAAAGAATATACCCTAGCAATAACATATAGTCAAGAATTAATACTAGAATTTTGAACCACTGCTTATATTTATACTTAATTTTCACTTACTAAGTAGTGAAGAGAGAAATTACCTCCCCTTTATTTTCGTTTTTTTTGAGTTTCCCCTTTTTTCATGGGGCATATCTTTTATTTATTTTTATTATTATCTATTAAATATCTAAATATTTTAAATATTTCTATGCGTGTAAAATATATTCATGGACACTGGGTATAACCACTCATCAGCATGGACCAACCAAATAAGGAAAAGAGTATGCTCTTGTCATAGCCCTAATCATCACTCATCTGATACTGACCAAACTCAATGTCGTTTAACTTTGGTGACCTAATGAGAACTGGTGTGTCGACGTGATTATGCCGTATATATGTGTTGCTTAACGAACTCAATCATGTGTTGTTGGTTGTGAATTTTATTCATACTTACTTTAGACTCTTTTGTGAGGAATACATAATATTTCGTTGTAGGTGTGAGAGAATGGCAAGAACAGAAACACCAAAGTTCGATAAATATAAACGAACGCAAAAAAAAGTACTCCTGGCAATTGACATCAAATCTTCATTTAAAATCTTGAAGAGAAATAATTCTCATAATATGATATCAATAAATTGATCTTCAGAAAAGGAAAAAAAAAAAAACGGTCGACCTAGACGAGAGGATCCAAAATGGCCGACCAGGACTGAGATATGACACGTGCCGTTGTTTCCTTAATAAATTATTTCAGTTAGGAAGAAATATCTCATGTATTAATAAATGTTAAATAATAATGAAACCTTACCAAAACAAAACGAAGTAAAAAAAAAAAAATATCTGACAATTCATCGGCTCTAGCTGAAATAATTTATTAAGGAAACAACGGCTCGAGCTTATACTAATAAATAGCAACTTACACACAAATAAATGTTAAATAATAATGAAACTTTACCAAAACAAAACGAAGTAAAAAAAAAAATATATCTGACAATTCATCGGCTCTAACTGAAATAATTTATTAAGGAAACAACGGCACGTGTCATATCTCAGTCCTGGTCGGCCATTTTGGATCCTCTCGTCTAGGTCGACCAAAAAAACAACTGATCATTATAAGAAGGAATAAAAAGATTTGGAATATTTACGTATTTCAGTTCTTCGTGTATTAGGTCTTTTACTTTTTTTTATTTTTGAAGACATCGATAATAATGGTTCCTGAGTCCCTTCTGCATTCGGACGATTTCACGATGATATTCTTTGCAATATGATATCTATAGTAGTTTGCAATTAGTTTGCTCGTACAGAGTGGATAGTTTTAACCATTGTAACTCAACCAGAATCACTTGCTTTACACAACGTGCAATAGAGCGCCGACGCGCGTATGTAAATGCATACGAAATGACGTCACTGGTAAAGAAAACAATTGCTGTTATCTGGGTAGCATCTATGTATCAAACACTTATCACTGGCTAGTTTTTGATCTTGAAGCAATTTTATTTATTTATTTTTAATTATTTTAGCTACTTAAAGCATACCTTGTCTGGAGCAATTTTCATTAAAAAAAAAAGTGTGCAAAATCGACGTAACAATCCAGTGGGGATGCTCTTTCTTATTCTGCTGCTATTTCTAATGGTTGCTGCTTAACTGCGCTCCAATTTCTGGTTCCTTCCTTGTAAAACATTCACAGTAACATTCACTTGTTTGTTACTATCATTACAAAAAAAAAAAAATCCTTTCTTCCTCGGTGTATAGGTAAAAAGAGTCATCTTTTCCTAACAATAGGAAGTAATCATGAGTGATTTCCCCCTGAACAGGAAGTAACCAGGGGTGATCTCCCCTGATAGCTATATATATAGATGAGACATGGAGGCAGCCATTTGCTTTTCGTGTGGATCTTAGTAACAAGCTGAAAAAAACACATTTTCCCACTTTACACTCAGTATACCTAAAACAAAATAGATGTTTCTTTCCGAATACCTCTTCATCTCCAGAACCGCTTCCCTGCAGGGTGCAACATGGCTGTCTTCAAGTCTAATATCAACAAACCTGACAAACAGCAAAATCCAAACTGACATCTGGAGGGAGAGGAGACCTATAATCAAGAGTTTTTTTTATTGTAATATTTTCTTCCCTCAAACTGTTAGATTTTGGAATTCCCTCCCTGTTTCCTGCCTCTCCAACTGTACTAACATGCAAAAATTTAAATATAATGTGAACAGACATCTTGCTGCTCAGCTCCCTATTTAGAATATCCCTGTAAGTATGGTCCTTACTTCACAGTAGCTCCTTACGTCTCGGATTAATAGGAGTAAAAAAAAAAAAAGAAACTTGCGGTAGAAGTTGTAAGTAATTTCTTAGTATCGCCCATACTGAGGATTGAACTCCAACCTCCAGAATACTGTCACTTAAACGTGAACCGATTCCAAAGTTCATCAAGATACACTTGACGAAGGTTAGAGGTTTCATCAACTGAAACATATGAGAACAGTGACTAAAACAATACATATATAATATACTTGTGTCTCCTCAACGTAAATACAGCTGATGATGTACAGGTCACTAGATGCTGGAAATCCTTTTATTCTAATAGTTTTTTCCCCCCTCAAACCGATAGATTTTGGAATTTCCTCCCTGTCTCCTGAGCCATCCTCCTAAGTTATCATCTTTTTCCCCTTGTGTTCACTGTTTTCAACCCTCTCATATTATAGTTTAGCAATTAATTTTTCTCCTCGAGTGGCTTTTAGTTTTGATAAGTTGTGTCTCTTTAGTATGAATAAGAAAAAAAAAAAAGTAAAAAAAAACAACATCCGTTTAAGTTGTGATGGAGAGTTGAAAGTTGACCTTGGATTTCATTTCAACAACCTCATAACTCTCGTCCTTCCTTCAGTCCCCACAGTCCATGATCAATATTTCTGACAATTAGGGGAAGAATTGCTGCTTTTTGGGATTGGCTGTTGTTTGGAGTTTATGATATATGGGAATTTTCAATCGTTTCATAGTATTTGCCATCATTCGACTGTACATCTATACATTTCATTGACTCTTATCTTTGATGCTATTCTCACAATATTTCAGTTGATGTAATCGTTGACCTTCTTCATTTTCTGCAAGGACCCCTGGCACAATGGATAAAAGTGCTAATTATGAATCGATTCTAAGTGACACTCTTCTGGGGGTAGAAGGTTCAATCCTCACAACGGACAATACTAAGAAAATAATTACAAATTAATTAAGGCTTCTACCTGGTCATGGCTGACTGAAAAAGAGCAAGCTACTCTGTGGATTAAATAAAGGGCTTTGGTGATTCCCTAAGCTCAAGGAAAGCCTTGTGTTCACTGTTTTCAACCCCACTCATATCATAGTTTAGCAATTAGTTTTTCTCCTCGAGTGGCTTTTCGCCTTGATAAGAGGCTGCCATAATAACTGAAGAGATGAAAGGAGGCTGTGATGAAGGTTATTGACACACTCACGCAAGAGGATTTCTACGGGGCTTTGTAGAAGTTGTTGGAACGATACGAGTGCATTACAGTCAAAGGAGATTACTTCAAAAAGGACTAGAGTTTCATTTGTGCCCATACGGAAAAAGTCTGGAAACTTATTGGAGGCACCTCGTAAATATGATATTTCAATTTATGCAAATTTCGTATTTATTATAATAGAGCCAATTTTCTATTGATTATTATATTGTACCCAATATATAGTAGTGATTTCAAAAGTGAAAAAAAAAAAATGACTTCGATACTATCAGCTAGAACCGAAACCAAAACATATTTATTACCATCTGTACTATCTCCTAATGCATAAAAAAACTAAAAATTAACATAGTTGAATGTATAAATGTATATTTGTGCATACATAGAAGAGCACTTTAAGTTCCAATTTAAAAAAAAATTTTACCCCTTAACAGCTATTTTTACCGGCTAAAGATCAAATTGAATTTGTTCCACGGATCAATATTCTTTATATATCAAATTTCAAGTTTGTAGACCAAAAATTGGCAGGAGTTTGGTAGAAACCATTCTGCAGACAAACAGACAAAGTCACTTTTATATATATAAATACTAGTTGCATATATCCAGCTTTGCCCAGTCGAAATATATTGCTGAGCAGAGGGATTAGTCACATACTATTTAAGATACACCGAATATCCTAATTTGTTACGAAAAGTGACTATATGTTGGCTTTAGGGAAGCACAAAACACATCCATTTTGATCTATGAAAATCAAATGCGAAATAACTCTCATAGCTTAAATAAACAAGCTTACTTCCAATTTTAAATGCAACTGTTGTCAACTAAAATTAAATATAAATGAAATAAATCTTAACAGAACAATTAAAACGATTCTATTGCAACAAACCATTAATAAAATCGAGTTAATTATTAAAATAGATTTTCTTTAAATATAATATGCAAATGAGGCTATTCATTAAATGTAGATGTCTTTTGAATACATAGCATGAAGTTGGAAAACAGTGGGCAGTCTCCTTTCTTCTCGGCAATGGGATTTTACCCTGAACCCTCAAAATCAACAGAGATTAGACCATTCCTGTAATGACCCGGTTCCTGTTGATTTTGCGGTGGGAGTCAAGTTCTGTGCAGTTCTAGGACAGGGCTGCTCAGGCACTTTTTGCAGGTCAAAGTGCCCCTTCTTGGGGTGCTGCTGACTTCTCAATCCCACTTTCCGACCCTGGTATCACAGTTCTTGCAGCGAGAAAGAAATACCTCCTATCTTGAAAGGGTTGTAAGGGCCTTTACTGAAACTTGTTTTTTCCCCCCCATTAATGAAATTTTCTACATAATAAAAACGGTTTTTACAAAATTTTATTTTTACACAGAACTTATATATATATATATATATATATATATATATATATATATTTAAAAAACAACAACAAAAAAAAAAACTTTGATTTGAGAATTTTAAGTAGGACGACCCTTGGTGTGTATGTAGTTTTATGGTGACTGAGAAGGAGTATAGTGACTAGGATTAGCTTTAAAAAAATCAAAGGTACAGTCACAGGGATGACCATAGACCCCCCCCCCCACACACACACACACATTTTTGATTGGCCTTGTGTTTGATTTGGTTTTGTTTGACAAAATAAATTATATAAATTAATTTGTTAAACTGTACCTTTTGTACATATTAATGAAATTGTGAACAGACAGACAGACAGACAAGAATACGATTTTTTTATAATACAAGATTCAAGCAAGCAAGGACGCCTGTGCGATCCACAGAGTTTTATAATTATTAAGATAGATTTAGTAGCAGCAGGTAACTTAGTTGTTTGCAAGGATGAAAGACTGGATTAAAGATTGAACCAGCAGAGGCTAACTGCTATCGTGCTTAATCAAACTTGTTTCAATGCAGGATTCTTTGTTGAATGTTCATAGACTCTTGCGATCTCATCACGCTACTCCACCGTCATCCCTTTTCCTATAGGTGGCTTCGTAAGTGGCGTTTTAGATCAGCCACAGGACTGCATCCCCTGTAGGTATGGCGGCAAACAATCATCGTACTCTACACAACAGTTTGAGATCTGTTTTCTCTGTGCAAGCAGGTGTCTCAAGTCTGGGCTGTTTTTACATACCCCCATTACATATCACGCAAGTTGTCTAAATTTTGATACATACATGGGTATGTAGGTATCGATGAACTGGTGTGAGCTATTGTGACTGCTTTTAGAAAAAACGAAAAGAAATAGAAGGAAAAAAAAAAGAAAGCATTTTCTTCTGCAACGAAAGTTAAGTTAAGAAAAAATAAATAAAAGAAAGAAAAAAAATCTAATCTTCTTCAAATCAAGAGAATGCCAACCCTTGTCAGGTATTGATTTTTTTTGTGACAAATCGAACTACCAAAACTTTTGGCAATTTAACTATTTAAGCCAGAAACTCTACCCCCCGCCCCACAACAGACACACACAAACATAGTATTCGCTTTGAAGCCCCTCCCGAGCAAGCACCCTTTATCCATCACTTTTTATCTTGTAGTTGTCTATCAATTAGACCGAATCGATCGTATTGATTATTTGTAAATTTCAATAAGATATTGATTGTGTAATACTCTCTAAAAATACACCCATCGACAAAAAACAAAAGCCCGAATGAGTGGAAAGGCTAAAAATAAAATGATGACTCCTGAAGAAAAATTTTTTTTTTTTTTTTATAATCCCATCTTGGGATTGAGGCTACAATAATCATAAACTTTTAGATTCTCTGTATTTCAGTATTTTTTTTTTTGATTTGATTTTAAAATTTTCAGTCATGTTATATATCTTCTATATATATATATAAAAGCGAAAATGTGTGTTTGTATGCATGTGTGTTTGTTTGTATGTATGTATGTGTGTTTGTATGTCTCGCAAAAACTTTCCATACGGGTCACGGAGTTTCGCCAGATCGGTATCATTTTAAACTTCTAACCTTCGCCCGACAAATATCGAAAAATTGGCTAAAAACGTTAATTCCTTCACACTGAAATCAGTAGTTTTCTACAGGAGGGGGGGGGTCAGCAAAAACCGTCCTCTCATGACAAGTTCGCTTCTACGCATGCGACAATTTCGCCGACGTTGTCTTAACTCAGTTGCTTAGAGCGCGGCTTCATTATCTAAACGTTTTGGGTTCGAATCGTGTTGTGAGATGTCTTTCTTTTTTTTTTTCCAATTTTTTTAAATTTTAATATTGTAGAAGGGTTATTTAAGCCATTTTTCATATATTTTTTTTTGGGGGGGTATTTTTAAAGAAGTTTTAACGTTCGTTTTTCTGTTTTCTTTTTCGTGTTTTCATTTTGTTTTTCCCATTTTTACATTTAACATTGTTCGTTTGCCTTACGTTAGTTTTTTTTACTTCGCTTATTCTTATGTTTTGATTAAAACCCCCACCCCCGCCCGAGCACACACACCTCCAAACACCCAGGCAACGCCGGGTAACCTCTAGGCTTATTTAAGCCATTTTTCACATATTTTTTTTTGTTTTTTTAAAGAAGTTTTAACATTCGTTTTTCTGTTTTCTTTTTTTGGTTTTTAGTTTTTTTGTGTGTTTTTTTTCGATTTGTTAAAGGTTTAAAAAATTTACTTCGCTTATTCCTATGTTTTGATTAACACCCCGCCCGAGCACACACACCTCTAAACACCCGGGCAACGCCGGGTACCCCCCCCCCTAGTCTAATATATAAAAGGCAAAATGTGTGTTAGTGTGCGTGTGCACATTTTGTGTATGTCCAGCAAAGGCCTTGGGGAGAGGCGCTCGGAGGGGGCACTGTTTCTTAAAATTTTTTATATGCTATCTAGATTATAATATCTCCGATTTACGAAAAGTGGTCGCATGTATCTTTAATTTGGGCTATTTTCGCATTATGTTTTACTCGTCGCATGTTTGTTTGGCTTTTCCGTATAAAAAAAACGAAACTGTGAAAGCGAAGTTTGTTCTCTGCATTTTGTGCCGAAATGTCCAGAAAGCAATGAGGTTTTATCAATGCAGGGGAAACCCCCTATATCAGATGACTGCTATTCATTTGGATACTCCCCTTTTTATGGGGAGCTGGTTTTCCCCAACATCTTGGGAAAACTGGCTAGCAGCCAAAGTTAAATCGCCTGATATTTGACCTCATTAAATTCACGCACCTGTCACTTAACATTTTAATCGCTAAATTAGAACGCTTTCCACTTCCTGTCCCGTTGTGGCCGAGCAGAAAGATGTCAGGTTTTTTTTCCCTTTCTGTTCAACCTTCGTGTCAAGGCTTCGGGTTCAAGCCTATCCGTCTCTCAAAACTTTTTTCTATTACACCGACAAACACACGGGCAATACTGGGCACCCCTGTTAGTCTAAAAGGCAAAATGG
>NC_136500.1:71153721-71178721 GCF_053919585.1 Euprymna scolopes | reverse complement strand
TCTCTCCAATAGGCATTCAGGCTGTGTGTGTGTGTCTAGAGAGAGGAATGGGTTGGGTGAAGAAGAAAGAGAGGCTGGGGAGGAGAAAAGAGAGAGGAATTGAAGTTATGAAGTGCACATGGACATCTAGTGTCAAATAGAGTAACCCTGCAAGAATCTAGATGACCTTTCCTAAAAGATTAAGGTTATATCTTTAGCCCTTGTAGATCCTCCCTGGCAATATCTTCTCCTTTACATCAAAAGTGGGTGAGGTAGATTAATTGCTTGTTGCTTGAATTGCCCTCATCCGCAATTTGTTACCAGCTTTTAATGCCCACCCAACGTTCATTTCTGGCTACAAAGTTATATCTTCAGCCCTTCCAGGCAGTATCTTCTCCTTTGGTGTTCCTTTCTAGCTAGTTCACATATTAACTTTTACAACACATACGAAAACCTGGAGAAAATGTAAAGTAAGATTCTAAATAGATTGAACTAGCAAGGTTAACCAGCACTGACCAGGGCAAAAGTGCAATATAACTTACACACACACACACACACACACACACACACACACACACACACACACACACACACACACACACACACACACACACAATTGGAGTCAGCATAAGGAAAACAGCTCTGTGAAAAAAAATTAGTTACTCCTCTTTGCATGATAACATTAAAACGTGCATATCTTGATAACATTAAATGATATAATTGAGCATTTGACCCTCAAATACTGACTTGTTGATTCAAGGTTAGATATTATACATACATCAATTAAAAAAAATAAGAGCTTTGTGTGTGTTTGTTGGGTATGCTATGTATTTTTCAAGTTTTAGTTGGACATAAAGACATTTTTCCTTTATATAATAGACTGGCGTTACCCGGGTGTTTGAAGGTGTGTGTTGAGCACAAAAAAAAAAAAAGTGGTAGTACAGGCAGGCTTGAACCCGTATCGCGAAGGAGGAAAAGAAAGTAAAAAGATAAGTGACATTTTTACTGTTGCGTTCATCACCAAACTGAAAGTGGCTAAGGTTTAAATTAAGGCTAGTCAATCGAAAAGAAAGGATGACTTTTGAAAATATGGGTGAAAAAAGCGACCCCTCCCTATAGAAAAGTGCCCAGTTGAGGCTGAAGGAATTAATGTTTTCAACCAATTTTTCGATATTTGTCGTCGGAAAGGTCGAGCTTCAATACAATACCGATATCGTGAAAATCCGTCACCTCTGTCAAAAGTTTTAGGCATACATATATACATACATACATGATGATTGCAACGTCTTGTCAGACGAGTGCCACTCCCTCAGACACTTAAAGTCCATGAGCCCAAAAATGACTTCCATCACCACAGGACCATTTTAATAGACAAATGCCTGAGGGAGTATCTATACACTGATCATGTTACAGAGTCTTATCTTTGTACGACAACTAAGTCTCTCTCTCGGTTCAAAATGTTGAGATCCAGCAACAAGCAAGAGCAAGATAGCCAGCAACAAGTTAAACTGCAGACCAGATTAATGCGGATACTGGTCTCCCACTTTATAGTTTTTTAAATCAGAGATTTGCTTCTCCTAGAAAGGTGGCCTTCACCACGGCTTACGGGAGCCCTCTCCACCCAAACAAACACATACATACATACAAACATACATGATGATTGCAACGTCTTGTCAAACGAGTGCCACTCCCTCAGACATTTAAAATCCATGAGCCCAAATGCCTGAGGGAGTATCTATACAAAGATGATGTTTCAGAGTCTTAGCTTTGTACGACAGCTAAGTCTCTCTCTCGGTTCAAAATGTTGAGATCCAGCAACAAGCAAGAGCAAGATAGCCAGCAACAAATTAAACTGCAGACCAGCTTAATGCGGGTACTGGTCTCCCGCTTTATGGTTTTTTTAAATCAGAGATTTGCTTCTCCTAGAAAGGTTGCCTTCACCACGGCTTACGGGAGCCATCTCCACCCCAATACACATATACACACACACACAAATATACGCAGTGCTAGTTGGCCGTTGACCCAGAAAAAGAGTTTATTCGTCCTTTGGAAGGTCTTGTTTTTAATCCTCCAGGGAGACTAGCCGCCCTCCTCACCAAATAAGTCTGGTGGGGGAACCAGTTTAGTCGCCGGTGACCCGACCATGAGGCAGGTAGTACTGGGTTACATGGTACCAGTAGCATATGACATGACCTGACACAAACAAACATACATACATACGTACATACATTTAAACAGACAAGTGAGATTTATATAATAGATTACATGACTTTAAGAACTAATTTTTTTTTTTATTGTTTTCCTTAAAGATGCTCTCAGAAAATTATTTTAAACTATGGAATATTGGTAGTTACTATTGAATTCAAAACCAATGATAACTCATGAAAAATAAGATATAGATGTTCTTTCTATTCATGCCTAATTACTTGTAAAATTTATCGAGTTTAACTATTTAAATATAGAGAGTTTAAAAAAAAAATACAAATCAGAAAACTGTTTTATTGCTTTTGTTAACAACGTTATTTTATAAGTATAAAAATACACGTACAAAATGATGTTAGCTATAACATTATTTTATAAGTATAAAAATACACATACAATATAATGTTATTGATAACAAAGACAATAAAATAGTCCTCTAATATATACTTTTTATTCTCTTAATTTAAAAATTGTTAAATTCAAATATGTTTAAAAATATAATCTCCATATATAATATTTTGATTGCAGAAATTCCCCTCTAGGACAAAGTACACTAGGTTTGCTCCAACAGATGCCACATACAAATTCATTATGTCTAGACTATTAGCAACTATATTATGTAACTTTTCAACGCCATTTTACACACATTTATTTGTTATAGTAAAACGCTACATTACATCTTAGTCTAATCACATTGGCTGAGAACTGACTATTCATTCATTCCAGAATGTAAATCTTTCTCCAAAAATGAACGCTCCAGAGATTTACAAACATGGCTTCCCTCTATAGAAGAGTCAATCGTTTTTAATAAAATACACGAAATACAAACATATTAACACATAACTTACGACTGCTTTTATTTTTACATTAAATATACCATACATGTCAACTTTTCTCATACAGTTATGCCACCGTACTACATCTTTTGTGTTTACATACACTGTACATACTGTTTTTTGACACATCGTCACATGCTGATAGCCATTATTTCTTCTTCCTTTTCTAAAAGCTAGATAAACCTTTTTTTGTTTTTTAGAACGATTGACTGAAATTCTTTCTTTATACACTAAATAAAAAAACTAAAAAAATTAAAACAACTGATTACGCAATTATTACAGTCGAGACCCGTTTTTTTTTGTGATTTGGAAGCCTTTAAACTGTCTAAAACGTTTGATTTGTTATTCCTTTTCTAACATCTACATAAACCTTTTTGATAGTTTAAAAACAATCATGTCTTCTTTCCAAAACATTGATCAGAGTTACAATAGAAGAAGGTCAAGATGGAAAAAAGCAAATTTGCACAATTTTCTTGCTTCGATTCAAGGCCAAAAAGCTGCTAAAACCGCTCGCGATATCAACGAAACATTTAGCCTAGGATCCACTACTAAACGCACAGTGGTTTAAGAAATTCCGTCTTACAAACTAGTCTTGAAGATGAGCATAGTGGTTGGCTATCGGATGTTGTCAATGATCAATTTAGAGCCTTAGCTGAAGCCAATCCACGCACAACTGTTTGAGAACTTGCTTCTAAATTAGACATAACATATACAACGATTTCCAACCACTTGAGAGAGATTGGAAAGACAAAAGAAACTTGATAATTAGGTGTCTCAAGAATTGAACGACAACCAAAACAAACACCATTATGAAGTGTCATCTTCTCTTCTTTTACGCAACAGGGATGACCTGTTCTTGATCGGGTTGTGACTTGCAATGAAAAGTCGGTTCTTTATGACAACTTATCTATTACAGTTTTTTGAGTGCAGGTGAAACCATTACGATAGAAAAGTACTGTCAACAAATGGATGAAATGCATCAGAAACTTCAACAACAACACCCAGCATTAGTCAACAGAAAAGACCCAATTCTTTCTCCTCCATGACAATGCCCAACTGCACGTTGCTAAACCTACAGAAGTAGAACCAATTAGGCTATAAAATTCTACCTCATCTACCATACTCTCTAAATCTCTCATCTGCCGACTACCACTTTTTCAAGCATCTCGACAACCTTCTACATGAGAAAATGCTTCAAAAACCTAAGCGATATCAAAAACGCCTTCAGCGACTTCAAATACACTTATTTTGCGTTGGTAAAAATGTGTTAATTATGATGATGCTGATTTCAATCAGTAAGTTTTTGTTTGATCCGAGATATTTTCATCTGAATTTAAAATTTAAACCCACAAGAACTTTCTCGTCAAACAGATACAAACGTGAAACTTGACCAGTGAGGGGGGAGTTGAGGACATGCGTTGCATGGAAAGAAATGATATGGAATGATGTGATCGATGTGTAATGTGAAGTCTTAAAGATAGTCTTAGAACTGATGACCTTAGAGGAAAATTAAACCTGTGTAGAATAAGAGACTTCGTTAGTTTGGACACATTACAAGAATCAATGAGAGTTCTTGGATTAGAAAATGTGGAACAGTTAAATTTTTGTTGGTTTGTTTTTGTTTTACGGCACATCAACCCTTTTTAGGTCATTTAATGCGACTTGAAAAAAACAAATGTATCCTATTAAAATATTTTTCTTCAAAATCACTAGTTTTTTTCAAGTCAGTTTTTATTTAACCCATAGTTGGGACCCTATCAGGTACTACCACTCTGGGTCAGAGTGGACCTGGGAACAATGACAATTAAGGGGTGGCTCCCTCCCCACCAAAGCCTGCAAGTTGGGGTCTCACCATCGGATATAGTTTAAGGTCATATCCAGAGGGGGCGGCGATGATACGGATGTATTTGAGAGAAAAGAGGGATAAATAAATCCTGGTAGAGAGAAGTTAGTTTGGAAATCAATTTCTAAAATTCGCCCATAACATACCAACAGGTAAAACGGACATTAAACTGATGATGATGATGATGATGATGATGGTGATGATGACGCCGTCATTATTTTTAGCTGTGCTTAATTTCCAATCACGTATCTGTATATTTATAAATGTGAGAATGTGTGTTTCTGTGTATGTGTGTAAGAACACTTCTCAACCTATATACTCAACGAATTTTATTATCTACAAACTTGAAATTTGGTATATAGCGTATTCAAACATGTGGAAAACTTTTAAATCCGTTTTCCTCTGGAAAAAAAAGGGCTGCTAAGGAGTCAAATTTGAAAACTTGGTACTTGGGGGTAGGTCATAGGATTTTTATCTGTTTTTCAACTGTTGCACAAGGTCTGAAAACACTTTTGAAAGACTGTAGAAAGCTAGTCTAATGGTTATCGTACTTGACTCACTGTCTTTAAGTTTTGGTTTCGATCTCAGCTCGAGTATTTTTTTTTTACTTACAAGAAATGAACTGTTTAGAAAAAACTTAATACTCGCATGCACATGTCTCAGTTTCTTCCCGATTTTTTACTTCATTGTTTTTTTTTTTTTTTTTTTTTTTTTAAGGAATTTAACGTTACGTTTAATACCGAGAAACGCCGGGTACATCTTATAGTATATATTTGTTTAAACAAATTTTATCCCAGGATTGAACTCACTACCCTCTTTTCATATTTCAAGTGCTGTAATGACATTTTTATCCCAAGGCAATTTTGGACACAGATAAACAGCTTTATTTCTGGAATCAAAGATCTCAAATCAATCGTTTTTTTTTTATTTTGTTTTTTTTTTTCATATTTTTGTTTTATTAAACTTTTGCTCCAAGAATATTCTGATATCTATTTTCACTCAACCCCTACGCAAAAAAAAATCTTCCAAAATACAAAAGATATAAACTTTTACCAGTAAATAGGCGCCTGCTTCTTTCTCACAAAAAAAGTAAAAATGTGACACATCATATATACAAAAGAATAATATTAGAAAAAAAAAAACCCTCAACAATCGACTTTTTCTCAGAAAAAGAGATCAATTGAACCAATTGAATTGGTCAACTTGCTGATTGATTTTTAGACAGACAATTCTGGCACGATATTGTATGACTTCAGAAGAAATACGCAGACACGAATGGTTTTATATATATGTGTGTGTGTGTGTGTGTGTGTGTGTGTGTGTATGTGTGTGTGTGTATAGACATGAAAAATTATTAATATTTTTGCAAAAAATAGTATATTTATATCTCTATATATATTAGTGTAACGGCAATTAATCGGAATCAGAATTGGGAATCGGTAAAATCGGCACTTTTGGAGGTATCGGAATTGATATCAGAATCGGAAAAATTTCTGCTTATTCTCCGATGCCAAAAAAAAAAAAAAAAAAAAAAAATTCTTTTAATTATCGTTTCGATTTATTTCTGTTTAAAACAAAATTTCTCACTGTTGTATTTATTTGAACCTTCCAGTAAAACTAAAATCAATAGATTATCCGCCCCCCCCACACGTGTATTTTTACGTTTGAGAAAATATCTGCACAATTAACATGTATTTTTACGATATACATGAAAAAATAACCACATTATAGTTAAATATTTAGAGATTTATAAAGAATCGGAATCTGTAATTTTATCGGAATCAGGTAGAATATTGGAATCGTCCCATCACTAATGTATATATATATGACTAATATTTTTTCCATATTATATTATATATACCACTGTTAAGGGAACAATAACAAACGCCGTTATGGAGTGTCATCTTCTCTTCTTTTATGCAACAAGAATGACAGTTTCTTGACCGAGTTGCGACTTGCAATGAAAACTCGGTTCTTTATGACAACTGGTGACACTCAGCTCAGTGGTTAGATGCCGACAAAGCTCCACGACATTTCCCGAAGCCAGAGTTGCACCAAAAGAAGGTCATGCTGACTGTTTGGTGGTCTGCGACTGGTCTTATCTATTACAGTTTTTTGAATGCAGGTGAAACCATTACGATAGAGAAGTACCGTCAACAAATGGATAAAATACATCAGAAACTTCAACAACAACACCCAGCGTTAGTTGACAGAAAAGACCCAATTCTTCTCCATGACAATGCCCAACTGCACATTGCTAAATCGATCCCGCAAAAGTAGAACCAATTAGGCTATAAAATTCTACCTCATCTACCATACTCTCTTAATCTTTCACCTACCGACTACCACGTTTTCAAGCATCTCGACAACTTTCTACATGAGAAATGCTTAAAAAACCTAAGCGATATCAAAAACCACCAGAACACAAGATTTTTTGTTACTGGCATAAATTCCCTTGTTTTACGTTGGCGAAAGTGTGTTAATTCTAATGGTGATGTAAAAATATTTTTCCAATAAATATTAATTATTTTTTATACTTACAGACACTAATGTTTCATGCTTACGCAATCATCAGTGCAAAAAGTGATAATTACTGCTGGTCGGGAGATTCAAATCCAGTCCAGAAAGCCACTCTGTATAAGCAGTGATATACGACATAATCATGTTGACACACTGATTCTAAATAGATTACTAGAGTTAAGCAATATTAAGCCTGGTCAGTACCAGATGAGTGACCAATTTGGGAATTCCAGGTGCTGTATGTAGGAAGACATGGACACTTCTCTGCAAGAGTTGCAAAAACCTAACATCGTGATGCCCCCTAAGGGGGATATACATGTAATTGGAGGCTATTTATGAATTTCATACTCTCATGAAATTTCCTTTTTCGGAGGAAGTCAGTTAAACTAAGATTGAGTTAGTGCTGTAGTTTCATTTTTTTCCATTTCAACAAAGCCGACCTTGGCTTTGTAGGTTAGTGTTTTCCCTCGCAGTCACCGGCAGCAGTTAAATGAAAGTGAATTTATATACTTATGAAACCGTGTAAGTAGGCTGTCATAATTAGCAACGATGAGAGTATTTTACAAACAGAAACTTTAGAACTATGCATGTATGCTAGTTGACCGCTTTTGCTCAATTCACGGAATAAGGCCCAACTGTAATCGCTGAAAGGGGGGCTTTATAACTATATTTTTTCAATGTGAATATTTTTTAAAAACTTACAGACACTAGTGTTTCCTGCTTATACAAACATCATTATATGTTCTTTGTTTTCCGTAGCGTCGAAAACATTAAACGGACAATTTTTAAAAATGTATTTTTATTTGAATTTAAGATTGTTTCAGGTATACGAGATTTGAACGTGATCTTGTAACATTTCTGTATGATTCCTATTCTGGTTATAAAACAGATGAGTATCGGCTGAAGAGAGCTGGATAGGGGTATCTAAAACGGTCCCCTGTAATCAGGTTTGAAACTGACGGTACCGATGATTTATCTCATTTAAACTTTCTGTAAATAAAAAAATATAAATAATACGCTCTTATTTTCGGAATTTCTCTTATAACAGAGCAGTCCTTTTTTCCAAAAAAAACAAAAACAAAAAACAAAAAAAAACATGATGATTGCATAAACATGATATATATATATATATATATATATATATATACTATTATTCACTAGCCGGGTAACCCGACGGTGTCTTGGATTAAATGATAATCAATGAATGTTTTATACTCCCATATTTTTATTGTCATCGAAATCGCCCATTTTTCAATCAAATCGATTGATTGCCTGCTCTAGTTGGGGACCCATTGTGGTGCACCAGGAGGAAGCTTACATGCCTCTCACTATGAATTATCTCACTGTACATTATAGTCTATATTGCCCGTTGATTTTACAAAATTATTTTTATATAATGGATTGAATCCATTGTAAGAAAGTAATAAAGAATGCAAGAGAGTTGTATGCTCAGTCCGTAAAGTTCAAAGTAGCTGAGCAGCGGCTTGGTTCCCACCAGTTTTGGCAAATAGCAAACAGAATCCTGAACAGAAGCGTGTGCTCTATCCCAACTATCATCAATGGACCTGAGGTAATCTCGTCAGCATCAGGCAAAGCCAAACTCTTTGCCAAGAACTTTGCAGCTAATTCTACCCTTTGCGACCAAGGCCGCCAACCCCCAATATTTCCTCCTGTATCAGAAAACATGCTATGTGATATGCATATATCTGTACGTGATGGTGCCAAGCTAATCAAAAACCTTGATTCCAGTAAAGCAACCGGCCCTGACGGTATTCCAATTATAGTACTCAAAAAACTTCAACCAGAATTAGCGCCCATACTTACAAAACTGTTTAAACGTTGTCTTAAGGGGAATAGCTTCCCATCACCCTGGAAAATTTCATCAGTATGCCCTGTATTTAAGAATTCAGGTGATCGCTCATCCCTCTCTCAGTACAGGTTAATAAGTCTCCTGTGCGTCATGAGTAAGTTGCTGGAATCTGTGTTAAATACAGAAGTAATCAACCATCTCAACAAAAATAACCTTCTTAGTGACACTCAATATGGTTTCCGTTCTGCTAGATCTACAGCAGATGTGCTTACAGTTATATCTCATAGGATTAGCAAATCTCTCGACAGAGGCAACCTTTCTAGGGCAATTGCTCTTGACATATCTAAGGCCTTTGATAGGGTATGGCATAAAGGTTTACTTCATAAGATCTCTAGCTATGGTATTGCTGGAAATGTCTTCTCAATTATTAAATCATTTCTTTCTGATAGGTTCATAAGAGTAGTAGTTGAGGGGCAAAAATCTGAAGCTCACAGTATTAATGCCGGTGTCCCTCAGGGATCCATACTGGGCCCAACTCTTTTCCTGATCTACATTAATGATCTTCCAAATCACATCCTTACATCATTTGTAGATATTTATGCTGATGACACTACCATTTATAGTAGCACATCTAAGACAGTAAACGACCAAGTTCTCTCCGATTCTCTCTCCTCTGATCTTGAGCACGTGGTACAATGGGGAAAGGAGTGGTTGGTTACTTTTAATGTATCTAAAACCAAGCTTCTCTCTTTACATCATTAACACTCTGATCCACATCTGGCATCAATTGAAATGAATGGCTCTCGTCTTCAGGAGGCCTCAAGTTTTGACAAGCTTCTGGGCTTGACCGTTACTCCTAATCTTAAATGGAACACGTACATCAAATCTGTTGCCAAGGCCGCTGGAAAAATGGTGGGATCTTTCTATCGATCCAGTAGATATCTCACTGCTGATGCAATTCTCTATCTATATAAGAGCCAGGTACGTCCAAGGATGGAATACTGTTGCCACATCTGGGCAGGAGCTGCTAGAAAGGACTTGTCCTGCCTTGATAGAGTTCAAAATAGACTTCGTAGCCTTGTAGGAGATGTCCTTTTCTCTTCCCTGCAACCTCTATCTCACAGAAGAGATGTTGCGAGTTTGTCTCTGCTTTATCGTTATTTTCATGGAAAGTGTTCGACTGAGCTTCAGTCTATGGTCCCCCCTCACAAAACTTTCACAAGAAACACTCATCTAGCTGAAAACACTATCGATAATTCCCCCCACTCTTTATCTGTGCCTAAACCTAAACGTAGACTCCATGAACAAAGCTTCTTTCTTAGAACTGCACGCCTGTGGAATTGTCTTCCGTTTTCCTGCTTTCCGGCTGACTACAATATGGTTGTCTTCAAGTCTAACGTAAACAAGTTCTTGATGAGCCGTTCCATATAAGTTAACAAATTTACCAAATTGATTACTATATTGTCCAATCTCTACTGTACGCTCTTTAACCCTTATCCTCGAGTATCCTCTTGGCCTTGATAATGTGGTGATGCCTATGTAAAAAAAAAAAATTAAAGTTTAAATTTCAAAAGTCAAGTATCATGCTTGAATTGTGCTCTAAACAGAAACATTCATTTCTAACTTGCCCTTGTAATATCAAAGAACCTACTGTTGATTTTATATGTCGAGCGTTTCAGCTTGTATGGTAATAAAACTTCTCAAATCTATTTATGATGTTAGGCTGTGTAAGGTGTTAACTTCGGTCCAAATCACCTGTTGCTTCTTCCATCGGATTATTTCAATTATCGACTATCAATACTTGTCGAAGACATTCTGATGCGAAACCTATGTAAGAACACTGCCAGGCATATGAAGTTTTTTCATGTGAAATTTTATAAAAATCGGCTCAGCCGTTTTCGAGTTCATAGGGAACGAACTCACAGACAAAGTTTCTTTTATATCATAGTAGAGCTATTTATTAATTATTTGGAAGGTTTTAGCTGTCACTTTTCTCCTTGCAAATTTATAAGACACCAGCTTGCTAGAACATGATGTTGATTCTTGTCTGAGAATGCAGCATCTTTCTTACATTTATTCTTCTGGCACGACTTTGAACAAAGAAATATTCACATACTAACAGGCCGCCCGGCGTTGCCCGATCGTAAGATCTGAATAAATATATTTTAATCAATGCAGATTTCTTATTTACTATAATCAGAAATACCGTAGGTATTAAACTTAGCGTTAAATTCCGTGAAAAAAAAAAGGTAAAAAAAGGAAAGGAACCGAGACATGTGCATGTAAGAATTATGTTTTTTTTTTTTTGTATTTTTACACTTTTTGTAAGTAAAAAAGAAAAAAAAATCGAGCTGAGATCAAAACCAAAATCATAAGACGGTGAATCAAATACGATAGTCAGCTAGACACGATATTTATAAAGTGTATTTAAGTCTTCTTAAAGGTGCTGTCATGTTTCATGGCCGTGCATGTGCATTCGTGAAACAGTTGAAAACAGATAAAAATCCGATCACCACCACGTACCAATTTTTAACATGTGACCCCTTGGCAGCCTTTTCTTCCGATTGAGAACGGGTTAAAAAGTTTTCTACATGTCTGAAGGCTGTATGTAAAAAATTTTTAATCTGTAGATCAAAAATTCGTTGAGTATTTAGGTTGAGAAGTGTCCTCCTACACACACATTCTCACTTTTATAGATATATAGATTAGAAAGCATCATATATGCATTAATATTTAACAGAAATTGAAACCCAAAAATGATGCAATTCTAAATCAAATAGAATCATTTATTACTCTTTTTTTCAATTTTTTTTTTTTATATGAGATTTGCAATATATAAAAATAGCTCCTTTAGAGCAAATTTTTTTGCTTTAAAAAATTTTTTTTTATATTAATCTAGGAGGCGGAAGAGACTCTTGTTGAGATAAAAAATGTCCAGTAAGTCCAGTCTGGCCGATGTGTTGTGCTTTGTGACATTTGTTTGAATAAAGAAATGTTCACATTTTATGAAATATCATGGATTTATGAATATTTATAATATAAATCTCACCTGTCTGTTTAAATGTATGCATGTATGTTTGTTTGTTTGTATGTATGTCTACCTAAAACTTTCGACAGAGGCGATGGATTTTCATGAGATCGGTATCGTTTTGAAGCTCAACCCTTCGGACGACAAATATCGAAAAATTGGCAAAAAACATTAATTCCTTCACCCTCAACTAGGCACTTTTCTACAGGGAAGGGTCGCTTTTTTTGCAGATATTTTCAAAAGTCATCTCCTCTTTTCGGTTGATTAGCCTTAATTTAAACCTTCGTCACTTCCGGTTTGGCAATGAACGCAACAGCAGAGACGTCACATTTTTTTTTTCACGTCCTTTTCCTCCTTCGCAGCAGGGTTTTGAGCCTCCCTGCTTACTACCACTTTTCTTCTTTTTCTTTTCTTTTTTTTTTTTTTTTTTTGCTCAACACACACCTCCAAACACCCGGGCTAGTTCATAATAAAAATTGAAAAAAAAAAAAAAAAAAAAATGATGCAATTTTAAATTAAATAGAATCATTTATTATTATTTTTTTAATATGGTAACTCCCTTCAGTCTCCTATGGATACCCACTGGAAGGGTTCATGCACATGGAATTTTTTGTGGCAAGAGTTGCGCAATCACCAGCCACGCATCTCCTGAGTTGGCGCTGTTAAATACCGGTGACAAGTGAAGTTTCAGGCTACTGGAAACAATGCTGATGTTAGCCGGGAGCACATACAGCGCCTAGAGCTCCCAAATGGTCACTCATTTGGTACTAGCCAGGATCAACGTTGCTTAATTTCGGTGATCTGACGAGAACAGGTGTGTCAAGGCGATTATGCTGTATACAATTAATTTCAATACATAAATAGTTCTTTTTTTTCTTTTCTTAATTTTTTTTTTTTTTTTATTAATCCAGGGAGTGGAAAAGTCTCTTGTTGAGATAGAAAATATCCAGTAAGTCAAGTCTGTTGTGCTAAGTGGCGTTTGTTTAAATAAAGAAATGTTCACATCTCACGAAGCATCATGGATGTATGAATATTTATCATAAAAAAATGAAACGAAAAAATAATGCAATTTTATCATTAAAATCTAATCTTTTTTTTAACTTGTTGTGTTGTGTCACCAAACATAGCACATCACCTGGACTCAATTTATCTATAGCCGGATATTTTCTATCCCAAAGGAAGGTTGCACCCCCCCCAACCGCCCGAATTAATACTAATAAAGTGAGGAAAACGAGGGGGGGGTTTCTCTGAAGATATTTTTATACATTGAAAGTTTTAACATAAAAAAAGGAAAACTGATTCTTATTTTTAAACAGTAATCGACTGTTATCTTTTAGAAGACAAAATCTTTTTTTCATTTCTTCGTAATCCCAATAAGGGTTTGTTTTAATGCCCGCCAGTGGAACTGTTCTGCTGGCCTGCTTTCCAGCTGACTACAATATAGTAGTCTTCAAGTCCAATGTAAACAAGTTCTTGTTGAGCCGCCACCCCTAAATAATCCATTTCTACCCCCCATTTCGATCACTTACTATTAATACGCTATTGTCTCAGTGACTACCGTACATTTATTATCGCTTCTCATCGAGTGGCCTTTGGGCCTTGATAAGTGGTGATTCTCATGTTAAAAAAAGAAAGGTGAACAAATCCTATTTTAGTAATGTAAAACAAACAAAACAAAAAAACTATTGCAATGTCGGGTAAGGACAGCTAGCTATGAATAACAGTCATTGATCATTACTGCATTTTAGGAATAACTCAAAACCAAAAACAAAAACAAAAAATCAATAAAAAGGTTGTCTTGTCAAGACTTTCGAGATGCCTGACATTTTTGAAATTCCAAAAATTCTTCTTCACCATACCAACGCTAAAGAGCTTTAACTTGTATTGTCCCTCGAGTTATTATCCAATAAAATTATTTTATTTGATCGATAGCGTCTCTAATTTATCATGGGTCAAATGTTAACGCTGCATATTGAAATAAATTGTTACCTAATTGAGTGTACATTCAGGTGCAATCGTAAGCAAGTAAGACACATTTCGACATTTTTGCAATGATAAACGTTTTTTTTTTGGTTTTTTTTTTTCTACACTTGGTGGAAGTGAAGGCCGTTTTCAACGGATCTTTGTGCAAGATGTCTGCTCACCAGGTTCGATATTCCATAATTTTTAGTGAGGTATTTGTTAGGAAAACTTTTGTGATTTTCTGCTGTTTGGGGTGAAATTTAAAATGTTTTTAAATAAGTATATGTATGATATAAATTAAACACTGCCCCAAAACAACTGTAAACTTTTATTGTAATGCTACAATGGAATCTGTAATGATAGATTTTTGTCTTCACGTGACACGATCATAATTTTGATCTGGGTGAAAGCCGGTTTTATAGAGGTTTTTTTTTTTGTGGAGGGTGTCTGGTTATCTCATTATCGACCTTCCACTGTGTCGTATTCTGGCAACTTCTAAAGCAGAGTTAAGCTATGTGGCTGTGTCATTGTTGGCTCTCCAATGTTAATGGAAATTTTAAAATATATTTGGGAATCTGAGTCTTCGATCAAGGTCTTACAAGTTAAAATAGTTGTGATAGATATTGGCGATAGAATACGTTAAGGCAAATATGAATTCATCGATCATCTACTACCTATTTCATAAACGGGTCATTCTGACCTCCTGACGATCAGTTGATCAAATAGAGTAGAGTCTGAAGCCTTGCTAGAGCGACTAGTTTAAGAGTAGGAAAACGTCAAATATCAACAAACGCAGAGGATAGACAAGACTCTGAAGCCTTGATAGAGCAAAACTTGTCCTTAAGTATAAGACTTTTTCTTTTTTTATGAGACCCAGATATCGATAGCAATGGATGGTGAGCTGTTTGCACATGTAAAGATTTATTAAATCTTTTTAACTGCAAATATTATACCTGATAACACTTTCTATTTGACTAATTTTCTATAACAGCAATCTATATATAAAGTAGTAGGGTTCGTGTGTGTGTGTGTGTGTTTGTTTGAAGGTTGTGAACTTGAATAGATTCTTTATTTTTGATTATTTATTTCTGTAATTTTAATATAATCTGACTAAGACATTGGGAAATTCAAACAATCTTTATGAAAAATAATGTCTTTTAAATGTTACCCATTCTCAGCTTCGCATATTTGTGCTTTTTCCAAAATATTGTTCATGAATCTATGGATTGCAATTTAACTCCCTTATTTCGTTCCTAATGTTTTCCTTTAATTCTTGCAGGATTTGGGGTTTGTTAACATAGACTCTTTCTTTAAGATATCCCCACAAGAAAAAGTCAGGGCCGTCAAGAGCACAAATATGCAAAGCTGAAAATGGGCAAAATTTAAAAGACATTATTTTTCATGAATAAAGATTGTTTGAATTTTGCATTTTGTTTTAAAAAGTTTCCTAATGCGTTAATAAGATTGTGTTAAAATTACAGGAAGATACCAAAAATAAAGAATCTATTTAAGTTCAAAACTCCTCAGTGACTTTTGGGACATCCTCTATTTTCGATATTTTATAATTACAAATGATAGCCTATATAATTACACAACGAACTAAAAGACACAGTCACTGTGAATATAAAGGATATATACATACATATATATATATATATAGCAGTTTAGAAATAGAACCATTTATATATATATATATATATATATATATATATATATATATCTATATATATGTATGTATATATATATATATATATATGTATATATATATATATATATATATATATATATATGTATATATATATATATATATATATATATATATATATATATATATGTATGTATATATATATATATATATATATATATATATATATATATATATATATCCTTTATAGTCACGGTGACTGTGTCTTTTAGTTCGTTGTGTAATTATATAGGTTACCTTATGAGACCGGGATACAACAGAAAAATTGAGTATAATAGTAACAATAATAGTAAGAACAACAAACCTAGCTGCACAAGTTCGTATAACATGGCAATGAGAGCTAGAAAGAAACCAAAGATCAATAAGGGAAACGTTGATAGTGATCAAAAGAATAGGAACGTTGGGAATAATAATAACAGCAGAACAGGTAAGGATGAGGGTGGTACCATTAATAAGAGAAATAGTCGCAAGAGACAGGTTTGGTTCAATCCACTATTCAGCGAGCATATAAAAAATAACATACCTAGGGAATTCTATGGAATAATAGATAAAAACTTCCCCCCAGAGAATAAATTAAGCAAAATAATAAATAGAAACTCAATAAAATTATCTTTCTCAACGGCTAGAAACTTAACTAACACTATAATCAGCTCCAACAATAGAAAAATCAGCAAAATAAGGATTAATAACGAACTAGCATCAAATGAAAATACCTTAAACAAAAAATATAATTGCAGAATACCTGGGAATTGTCCGTTGGGTGGGAAACGTCTAACCTCGGAAATAGTGTATAAATGCGAGATAAAAACCGGCAATACTAAGAAGATATATCTTGGGGCCATGGGTCCGTGTTTAAGGATAGATATAGAAACCACATAGTATCCTTTAAAAAGGAACCTGAGATGGAAACTAATAGAGATGACGTTAACGATTGCAGGGGGGAGGTTACAAGAACCAGCATTAAAAATAAAAAGAGGAATACAACTGCATTAGGTGATTGGGTCAGGGAACTTAATAGAAATAATAAAGATTTTGAATTAAAATGATCAGTAGTGGATAGGGGGAGGAAGTATAGCCCTGGGAAATCAAAAAGGTGCAATTTATGTTTATTGGAAGCCTTTCACATAGTGAATTCTAAAGAGGAAATTTTGAATAAAAGACTAGATGCCATACAAGGATGTCTTCACAGGAATAGGTTTCTGCTATCACGCATTAAATGCAACTGAGGTATAACATTTACAACAATAAGGATCCTCGGATGCAAGGATTAAATTCTAATGTAGAGTTTAATAGCTAGGAATGATGTAATCTAAATGAAGGATCCAAATCTAATAAGCAAATATAAATTCTATTATTCTAAACTGGGTAAAAAATATAAATAAAGTATAAGGCTCATCTAAGAATGTAAATGCTTGCTCCATAACGGTGAAATAAGTGATATCCTCTTCAAATGAATAAAACAACTTAACAATAAACTAGTAATTATTATTAAGAAATTAAATTAGCAATTTGTGGACGGGAAATTAATATATTTGTTTTTTTGTCATCTGACATATAAAGTTTCTAGAATCCATGCTGGTCTATTCATTTATTTACTTTACCCTTTATTCTAAAGGTTTTTACCAATAAATGCAGGGGTAGACAGCTTCTCATCGGAGTGAAACACATTCGTAGCTATTGGGTGGTTTTGCTGTCAGAATAATATTTAGAGGATATATACTATTTTGTTTAGATACCCAAGAATTGTAATTCTGGCTGATGAAGACATGGGTAACCCAAGTTGTTATTGGATAAGTAACAGATGTAGGTTAAACCCATGGGTAAAAAAACAGTTTTTAAGATTAAAAATATAATTTATATTTTTAATTTGTTAAATAAGCTATCGTAGCAATTTCTGGATCTGTTTAATTAAAATAATTATTAAATCATAGACGCTTTCTAGTAATCACCAGACCGAAAACATCAAATGGCCTTAATTATCTCCTTTTAGCTGTTATGGGAACCAATATTGACCTCTTTTCCAACAAAATTAACTATTAGCAATTAACAATGAAATTGGATTATCTCCCTTCGCAGTTGTTTTTAGTAACGATATGGAAACATATTTAATTAGAATGATAATGAATTTTAAAATATTAAATGATAAATAGATTAGAATCCTTTACTCGAAATGTTGTACGAGGATTAATATATATAATGCAGTCTTTTTATTTATTCTCATATTCAATTAAACATTAAACCTAAAATGGTCTCAAATCTAAGTATTAAAACAATCGATAATCTGTAAACATTACTTGCCACTAATAAGCAAATACGAAACTAAAATTAACCGTAACATTAATGTAAGGTTGTTATGTCCATATTATAAATATAGAAATAAAAAATAAAAAATTCTTTTTAAAATGAATTATGTGAAATAAAAAAATAAAGAAATCTAATTTAGAAATTCCACGAATGGGATATATTAAAAAAAACAAAACTTTTTTTAAATGACTAAGGGTTTTTTATGGAAACTTCTTATGACTTTGTTTTTAAATAAGGATACGAAAATTAGGTGATATTAACATTTAAATGGGCTTTTCACGGAGGTTACCTCCAGAGTGTATGTTTTTCACATCCTTCTTTTTCCGTTAAGGGAATTTTTCTTTTTTTCTTTTCCTTTAAACAATGTTCTATTGTCAAGAGTGTTTTTATTCATAATGTCTGAAGAAATGCTGGTTTTTGTGAAAATTTCCAAACGCCATAATGTTTGAAATTGTCAATTTGGCATGGAAATAATTGTAACGTAAAATGAAATACACCTCTTGTTGCTATCAACACCTTTTTTGAAGTCTTGATTTTGCTTATACAGTGTGTGTATATATATATATATATATATATATATATATATATATATTGCTGGATCTTTTGTTTTACCAAAATATAAAAGACATTTTAGATAGGCTGCTAACATCCAAATTTATTCACAAAGCGCAGCACACCATTGGTAGTAATCCTAAATTCATAAAGTTCATTATAAGAGAGCATCATGTGTCAAAAGGAAAAAAGCTTAAAACATTAAAGACACAAATCTTATGCGATGTACAAAGGCATTTTCTATGCCAGAAAAGGTAAAGGAACCACAATAAAAAGCCCATGGGATGCAGAAAATTTTCATTAACTGCACAACCATTAGCATTTTCACTTTCTAGCGCCTCATCGCAATCCTTTGGACTACTATATACAGAGCATTATAGCTGTGCACTAAGAAAAAGTTAATTTTTACTGGAAAAAATTATTCTGCCTAATTTCTTTTGAAACAATTTAATATGTAATTGATCTTATAGTCTCACAGTGATATACTCACACTGGAGCGCTAGTTATTTTATGAAGGCTGTTCTAATGTTTATATGAGCCTGTTCATAAAGATCTATTCTGTATTGAGAACTTTTGAAAACAATATTGGGTTTTACGTTCATTTTATTAATATATATATATATATATACGTTGGCACACCGGTTCTCGCCAGATCACTGAAGTTAAGCAACGTTGAGCCTGGCCAGTACCAGCTGGGTGACCATTTGGGAGGTTTACACGCTGTATGTACTGCGTAGAGTTGTAGAAATTTCCAGGTTGGTATCTGGGGGCGTTTTAATTCACTGGGAGAGATGCACCCCCAGTTTTCATTAAAACATGCATCTAGGAGAACAAAACTCTTGTGTAAAAACCTGCGGTCTATTGTGTGGTCTGCCTTGTGACAGTCATCTACACCAACAAAGGTTAGCATTATTACCAAAAAATGTGGTTGGTTCTACACAAAGCCTTCATCACAATAAACAAATCATCTGGGTGGATTTCCAAGCAACTTAATTGTTGTGGCGGAATCTCATATGTCGAAATTGATGGGAGAGTCCATCATATATATGCACCTCTAAATGTTAAAATTTGCAACAACAAAATAATGTGCCCATGTTACCTAGAGTATATATTCGAAAATTCATTATGATATGTTCAAAAGTTTAGAAAATTATCATGTAATATATATATATATATATATATATATATATAGTAGTCAATATTTGTATTACCAGTTGTCATTACCTATAGTGCCTGTCTTGGGGGTCTGCTGGATAGAGCTATTGACTACCGACTTAATGTTGATTGGTTCAATCCTGGGCTTGGAATGGGTACTGATTCAGTCATACTGAAGAGCTGTGGTATAGCAAAACAGTGTCTGTCAATACTTATGCATACATATATATAAGAACATTTGAGTATCTTGTCGAATAATAAATTCAAGTAAAATATAATTTACAGCCTTAAATTGTGTTCTTCTATGACAAACTATTTTTTAGCTTGGTTGCATTGAGCTTTTTTCAAGACGTATTGCAAAAAACAAAACAAATAACATATACGTAAATCGCGATATATCCGAACAGTCAGCGAGGTGGACAAGGGGTAAGAGTTTAGGCTTCTTACCATAGGATCCTGGTTTCGAATCTCACTAGATTCAGCCACTCTGATGTGTCGTAGACGACGAAAACGTCTCACTGGATAATTATATTTTTAAAATAATATATATGCCGCTCCCCATGTGGGGGTACCAAACTGGTTAAAGGGAAAATTATTCCCGACTCGCATTTAAGTAAAAATGCACTTTCTTAAATAATTGAATTTATTCAAGACATATCGCAAAAAACAAAACAAATAACATATATATATATATATATATTTCAGCAGAAATATTTCTTATTACATATCAATCCTTATTTAAGAAGCTCAATGTAATTACAGAGCAATATAAAGAATAAATGACAAAAAGTTATATTCCAAAATTTATGATGTTGACCATCTTATAATCTATTCCTTTAATTCAGTTCACCTATACAATTCTTGACAGTATCTGTAAGAAACAATCAATCCATCAAAAGGAATTGAAATATGATTTGCCATGGTAAAAATCCGAAAATTGGAAGAGAAACTGCAGATACCTTTATATTTTTCCATTACGCCATATTGAATTTTTCATATCAAATCACATTTCAATTCTTTTTGACGGATTGATCCTTGCTATTTCTTCTGATGAGTTAAGGGCATAATAGATTCATTGATTGATATAATAATTAAGTGATTGATTTTGCGCTACAAAACAGATACTGTCAAGAATTGTATAAGTCAACTGAATTAAAGGAATAAATTATAAGATGGTCAACATAATAAATTTTGGAATATAACTTTTTGTCATTTATTCTCTATATTGCTCAATGAGCACCTTCATAGCACTAAATAATCCTTATAACTCTCCATCAAATAATGTGAATGAGAATCATTTGTTCCTAGCATGTAGGTGATTAATTCCTTATATAAAAGCTGTTATCAAAATTAAAGGAGATTTCTATGACTTATGTTACAAAACAATATACATATTCTCATCCTCCAAAACGTTATTATCTAGTTGTAAAAGTGTCGGCAATTAAAAGCATCTTGAAATGAAAAATATAGAATAAACAGATAAACTGTTTTAGAACACGCTTTTAGATGCAAATAAAACAATGTTCTATTTTTTTTTTTTTTTTTTTTTTCCAAAATTTATTTAGGATTTAAAATCTTTCATCAGAGAAACAGTTCTTAAGTTTTGTTGATCTTTTTTCTTCCTCGGAAATAAATTATTATCTGTTTTTAAGAGGCATTTTGATGCATGTATAAAACCCCTCAGGAAATATGCTAAACATCCAGTGTGTATATGAATGTAATGCCTGGTTGTGTTTCAATTTCTAGCTAAAAATAATTCCAAAATATGAGATCTTTCAAATCGTATCTACTCCTCCTACTCCAACTCTTCTCTGTACTCTTCACCTTATACTATCCTCTACCCACTCAGTACTCTCTATCTCATACTATCCTTCAGCTCTTTGTACTCTTTGCTTCCTACCATCCTCTCTGTCTTTATATCATCCTCTTTTCTTTGTAGCCTCCGGCTTCGTACTATCCTCTGATCATACCCACTTTTCCATACTCTTCGCTAGCTACTATCCCCTTCCTTTTGTTTTCTCTGACTCTACCATCTCTCCAGTACTCTCCTCTAATACGCATACTTTTCATCTCCTGCTATACTCCTGTACTCTCTGCCTTGTGTTTCATACTTGTTTCATACTCTCCACCCATACTTACTTTCTTTTCTACTCTTTGTATTATCCTTTCTGCTTTTGCACTGTCCTCTCCTCATACTCTCGGATTCCTACTATTCCTACTTTGTTTTCTCTGCCTCATATTATGTGCCCTATATTCTTCACCTCATATTGCCCTCTCCCATCGTACTCTCTATCTCCTACCATACTCTCTGCCCCATACTCTACCTTGTAGCCTTTCCTTATATTCTCTGCCTTTGTAAAATCTTCTCTTCCATGTATTCGCCACTCATGCTACCCCTTTTTTTCTACACTTTGCATTATCATTTCTACTTTCATACTCTTTGTATTCTCTGCCCCGTACTCTCCTCGTTTTCATGTACTCTCTGCCTAGTACTCTCGTCCTAGTACTCGCCTCCTTCTCATTTTCACGTACTCTTTGCCTAGCACTCTCCTCCTTTTCACATACTCTCTGCCTTCTTATTACTCTATTCATTTCATACGACCATTTCTTTTCTATACTCTACACCTTGTACTCTCCTTTCTGCCTTATACTCTTTCTTATATCCGGTATACAAGTCTGTCCTCAAATACGGTAGGCACACTACATACATTCGATTGAAATGCAAAGTTACATCAAAATTTCTAGGAGAGGATAATTCCGAAACGTGAGATCTTTTAAACTGATCAAAAACAATCATTCCATTCAATAAGGCAGAACTAATAAAAAGAAAATTCTGGCATTTTTCATCAACATGAGCAGATGCTACCCAAGATCTGTCGCGGCGGGCGGTGGGCGGCGGCGGCGGAAACAGGGAAAAAGATACGAAGACGTTCTAGCACAACTTCTAAGATATGTCATTCGATGATAAATGATAGTAAATCATTTATCTGTTGGTCGTTGGTGCCGTCTGGTGTTCGGTTAAGCAGCAATTCATGCAAAACGAACCAATGACTGCTACAAGTAGATCAATAAATGGCACCATAAGCAAACATGGCCGACATTTCGGTCTTTTATATCTTGGGTTGGTTTCTTAGTTTTCTTTAGTTTTTCGCCTTTTTTTCCTTTCTGTCTTGATCTACTGCTTTTTATTCCCTTTTTATGGAAATTTCTACCAATTTCTTTTTCGTTTCTTTCGTCCTTGTCGTGTCGTCTGTTACAGAAAAGTGAGGGAGACAAAAAAAAAAAAAAATAAAAAAAAAAAGGAAGCCAAAGTTAGAAAACAAATTCGCCTTTTTTTTTTTTTTTCATCTATCAAATGTCATAATATTTTCAGGGTTTTATTAAAAAATATTTCTAAGATTCGAAACTCTATTTTCTAATAATAATAATAATGATAATAATAAAGATTGTTTCTAACATTTGTTTGTCATTTTTTCTCTTCCCTATTCTCTTCGCCTCGTACTGTTCAACCCCCCTCCCCGTATACTTCGCCTCAAACTATTCTCCCACCGTACTCTAGTATTATTTCCTCCTCCTGTTTACACTGCACCTCGAACTATTCTCTTCTTTCTCACGACCATACTCTATACCTAGTATTAATTTCTCCTTTCCCAGTTCTTTGCAATTCATACTATTCTCCCTCCTCCAATATTCTGCGCCTTGAACTATTCTTTTCTCCCCCTCCCCCGGTACTCTGTGCTTAGTACTATAGCCCCCCCCAGGTACTCTGTGCCTCTAACTATTCTCTCGTTCCCCACGACCATACCCTGCACCTAGTACTATTCCCACCTTTTCAGATTTTCTGCACCTTTATTCTATTCTCTTACTTCCCCTTCCCCCAACTCTACACCACGAACTATTATCCCCCCACTTCCCCTTGTACTCTGCAGCTAATACTAATTTACTAAAAAGATTTTGTATTATTTACCTTTTTTTTTTTTTTTTACATGTTATATTTTTTTATTGAGCTCCAATCTCTGGTTCCTCAAATAAAATTGTAAAATATTCACAGCAAGAACTCGTCTTCCTACCACAACTGCAAAGAACTTATCCTTCTTCCCCCAAATGCCTAACATCCAACAGAATTTCCATAAACAGAGTTTCTTTCCAAGAACTTCCCATCTGTAGAACACGTTGCCTCAACATTACTTCCCTGCATGATCTGATCTCGAGCGCGTGGTTCAGTGGGGGAAGATGTGGCTGGTTACCTTTAATACATCCAAAACCAAACTCCTATCCTTACATCATCAACGCTCTGATCCCCAGCTGGCATCAATTGTGATGGATGGCTCTCGTCTGGGTGAGGCCCCGTGTTTTGACAAGCTTCTGGGCTTGACCTTTACTCCTGATCTGAAATGGAACACGTACATCAAGTCTCTTGCCAAGGTTGCTGGAAAGATGGTGGGATCCTTCTACCGCTCCAGAAGATATCTCACTACTGATGCAATTCTCTATCTATATAAAAGCCAAGTACGTCCAAGGATGGAATACTGTTGCCATATCTGGGCAGGAGCTGCTAAAAACAGCCTATCCTGCCTTGACGGAGTACAAAATAGACTTTGTGGCTTAGTGGGGGATGCCCCTTTCTCTACCCTGCAACCTCTCTCCTACAGAAGAGACGTTGCAAGCCTATCCTTGTTTTATCATTATTTCCATGGCAGGTGCTCGTCTGAACTCCAATCTCTGGTCCCTCCTCGCCAATCTTTCACGAAAAACACCTGTCTAGCTGAATCCACTGTGAAAAATTTCCCCAACTCTATATCTGTGCCTAAATCAAAACGCGGATTCCATGAACAAAGCTTCTTTCTTAGAACTGCATGCCTGGGGAACTCTGTTCCGTCTGCCTGCTTCCCACCGGACTACAACTTGGATTTGTTCAAGTCCAACGTTAACAAATTCCTAATGAACCGCCTCCTTAAGTAAACACTTCATCAAATCTCCACACTAACATAATGTACTTGCAATAACCCTTATCCCTGAGTGGCTTCCGGGCCTTAATAAGTGGTGATCACTGTGTGAAAAAACAAAACAAAAAAAAAAAAACAGGATCATTTCAAAATCCAAC
>NC_136500.1:71088721-71148721 GCF_053919585.1 Euprymna scolopes | reverse complement strand
AGAAGGTTCCTATTGCTCTTGGGACAATTTTATCAGTCCACCCTGTCGAGTAGGCATTCAAGTTGTATATAAGAAAAAATTACCAATATATATATTGGGAAACTTTTCCTAACACATATCAGAGGATTAATTTAGGCTTAATAACCCCATCTAAAATCTGATGATGAATCTTTTATTTTTTTTTCACTTCTCCAAAAGATTAGACATAAGGTCAAGTGTTAAGTTGAAAAGCCAGTGTGCCAGAATTAGCGCACTATGGCCTTCAAAAAATGTCTGAGCAGCCCCCCCCATCCACAAATTTTTTCCATGTCCCCTAGTAGCCTCCACTCCCAGTTAGGGACCGATCTAATATTTTCAGTTTCCTGGAAAACAGTGGGCGTTCTGATATGTAGACAAGGGTTGGGAGGGACCTAACTAACATACCTCAATAGGCATTTTATTTGGGGTCCTGGATATGACCTTAAACTATATTCGATGGTGAGGCCCAAGCTTGTGGTCTTTGGGGAGTGTGGAGCCACCCTTTAATTGCCATTGCTCCCAGGTCCACTCTGACCCGGAGTGGTAGTACCTGTTAGGGTCCCAACTATGGGTTGAATAGAAACAACTTGAAAAAAAAAATATATTCTATTAAAAAATTGTTCTTTAAAATCACTGGATTCGGCATTAAATAACCTGAAAAGGGTTGATATGCCATAAAACAACCAACCAACCATTTTATTTGGTTTAGAACATTTATTTTTGGGATGTTTTTTCTAGATCTCCCCACTCGCCATCATTGTATATATGCATCGAAGTATCAAATTCAAGACTTTTTCTTTTACAATGAACTTATAAAAAAAAATTAAAAAAAAACACACACACACACACACACACACACACACACACACACACACACACACACACACACACACACATCATGAGTACGATTAGGTATTCTAGGTATTCGGTAACATTTTTATCATCCTGGACAGATAATTATATACATGTGAATTAAATTTTAAAAAATAGGATAAGTTTGAAGTTTTCAGAAAATTAAACGATCATAGCGTCTTGCAGGTTAACTTAAAGATTCAAGAAACACTTCTTTTGTTTCCCCGCTTAATTGTGCATCAGAATACATTTTTATGTATATTCTCTAACTGTTCTTTGTATGAGGAACTCACAAAATATACAGACATCGAATTTTATATATGAATATATACATGATTATACACGCACACATATTTAATATATTAAAAAAAAAAAACTTTTATTCATTAAGTAGGATAAACTCTACGGTGTGAATGCGGTATTATGGTGAAAGTTGCCAACTAAGAGTAATCTCAAGTTTTGTAGACAATCGAGACTCTCGACCCCCCCCCCCCTCATTATTCTTATTAGGGCTCCGTGCCTAAATTTGTTATTTGAAATTTTACTCATTTTTGTATCTTTACTCTAATTGTATTTTTTGGGTGAAAATAAACTAAATATAAAACGTAACTATTTCAGTTAGCAAATACAACAACAACAACGACAACAACAAAAATTAAAACTAAAGCCTTCTCCAGACACTCCTTCCCCCTCCTATGACCGGAAGGAGTTAGCAGTAGCTCTGAAATCAGAATTTATTCCAAAATAAGACTATATTCAGAGTTCTCACAAACCTTTTCATATTTTCGCGTTTCCGTAGTGACTAAAGGGAAATAATCCAGTCTTCCTTGAATTGCATGAGATTTATTTATTTGTTTTACTTTTTGGTTTCATTGCAAATGATCTTTCATTTTGTTTGTTAATTCCATTTTATTTTTCTTTCGGAACATTACAAGGTGTATATTTATACATACAGAGACACACGCATTTCACACACACACAACACACACACACACACACACACACACACACACACACACACACACACACACACATATAAGTGATAAAGAAAAAATATGGGTGGAGCAATTAAGATAAGAAACACTTGATAACAATTCAAAATTAAATAAAATTTATTTGGTCATCAAATCAACATATATATATATATATATTGATTAGATGACCAAATAAATATATAATAAAATAATAAATATATTAAATAATATTAAAACAAAACAACCTAAAGAGTTTTACATGCAATACCAGCTAGAGTGACCTTGAGAACACAACATGAGGATGGGCTTTTTACTTTTAATTCTGGGGGCGGGGGGGGGGGGAAGACTAGCAAAACTTAAGAACTCTTTCTCTGATGAGGGATTTTTAAATCTAAAATTAATTGAAAATTCTTTTTTTCACATCTAGAATAACATTCTTAAACTATTTATCTGAAAATTATATAGTAGACGTTTTAACGCAGTAAAAAAGGAAAAAGTTATAGCCATTAGTGTAGAATGAGTGCTTTATGTCAAATTGATGGTTAACTATGGTTAAATTTGTGCTCATTTTTACATTGAATACTCACTGCTATTAATTCCTAACTGTACATCGAATGGATACCAGCATAATTTTTTGCAGTACCTTATCATAGCAGTCCATACAAAATTTCAGCCAGATCGGGCCAGTAGTTTTGAAGATAACATTCTTTTAAACCCACATTTTTATAGAATACTATAAGAATGAGTTTGTGTGAGAGAAATAACTCTTCAAAAAAAGAAAAAATCGGTTGCTAAATGGCTGAAAAGTATATTCCCTTTCGGCGAAACCAGTGCTAGTTTGGGATCAAAGAAATTTTTTTTTTCTAAATATTAGATATTATTCCTCCGGGAGAACACAGATAAAAATAGTACCAACTTTGTGGGCCTTTATTTTATAACTTTAAATGCACATACACAGACAACTGTCCTTTATGTAATAGATTATAACTTGAAAATCATACAAGTTTTTGTAACTTTAAAATATATATATATATATATTTCCTTCTAAAATAGTCCAGGACTTGGAGCAGAAGTGCACAAGGATTTTCACTGATCTCCACGAAGTTCTGTTAAAAGAGTTACAAACTTAGCAAAATTCATTTCAATTATCTCCCGTTATATACAACCCCTCTCACACACAACAAATGATGGATGCATAATGTAAACCACCCTAAACATTGAAAGTTATAAAATGTAAAGAATAAAAATGGTAACATGCTTTATGAACTGAATGCCAAAGGACACGGTTCTTCATTGTTGCAATATTTTTTATGTATAATGGGCGGTAGATATTTGAATGCTGCTCACCACAACATTGTGTGACACAAGGTAGGAAAAGTGAGGTGTCAAGCAAGCTCCCCTAAAGGAGGAGTACTCTTGCCCCGTAAAAACTGCCTGAGAATCCCCATCAGCATTCCCCGATTGGGGCGCCTCAGGCAGTAAGCAATGAACTTACTCCACCCGAAAGCCGGGTGGTAAAGCCTGGGAGCAGGGGGTGGGTGGGGCTCCTGAGTGATACCCAGACTGCATACCTCAGTTCGACAGGTACTGGGCCAGTTCCTGGCTCCGCACCTGTTAGGCTGATTGTCAAGTATGAATTCTTGACTGGTACTATTGTACCCAAGTCTCCAAGCAACCGAAGTTGCAAGAAGACTCAAATTAATTCACGTTGTGCTATCAACCAATCGGAAACCAGAATTGCTCCATAAAAATTTAACCTATTTAGCAACCTTGCACATATTTTTTTTTATCGTGTCAACACGAAAAGGATCTTTTGTTCTTTGGCTGCAAAATTATAAAGTCCAGAACCTGTACAGAACAGCTGCCCACTGAGAATTCTTCATATCTAGGACTTGTATAAAATAACTACTCATCAGAAACTCTCCTGAAATTAAACATGGCTTCCAATTCCAGATTCATTTAATCACAAGCAATGCTGGATCTTCCTGCTCCTATGTATATAATTTTTAATTTACATGAGAAAGCTAAACTATTTATTTAGTTTGGTTCATTTTACAGCATATCAACCCAACTATCCGTGGATTATCTAATCAGCTTTATTTTCTGTATATTTATAATGTTGGGCCACTTGTTGCAGTGAAATTAGAATGTCAAATTCATATTTACAAAATAACAGTTTTATGATATACTGATCATATTGTTACAGAACTTACTAGACACCGTTCTGTCTAAGGTCTGTCTGTACACAAGTTTTTCAGGACAACCTGGATTGAGTATGAATCGGAGAAAACGGACATTGAGTTTTAGACAGTCGAGCGAAAGCAGAGACGTTGATAATTATGGTTTATGTTAAGAGGAGTTGGTACAGATTGCGGCATTCGTGAGAAGGAGTGCTGCCAATTTTGTTGCTATTGTTGTTGTTTTCTTACAGTTTGAGGTACAAATATTTTAACTTTACTGATCAAGTTAGCAACTTTGAAAATGCATTGAAAAAATTTGCAAGTGAAGATATTCCTATACAAATGAAGAGTTGTTAAAAAATTTGCTTTGGATAAAGTGTTGAACCAGAGGCAAGAACATCGCATCAATTGCGTTTGACAGCTTTGCATTCTTGTAAAGGTTCACTTCTCGAAGGAGAGAAATCTTTGGAGTGAAATTAGAGCAATCTACAGGCGGGTCGTTTTAGGCAGGAATAAATAAGTTCGAATGAGGGAGTTTAAAACTGGGAAGCCTGAAGTCATTTTTTTTATAATATAGAAAGGAAACCAGGGGATAAAGAAAAGATAAATGAGGCGAAAAAAGAAAAGAAAATGAAAGAATGAGAAAAGACAGAAACGATTGAATATTTTAGAAAAACTTGTATGAAAGAAAATTTGGATAAAACTTGTATGAAAGAAAATTTGGATAAAACTTGTATGAAAGAAAATTTGAATAAAACTTGTATGAAAGAAAATTTGAATAAAACTTGTATGAAAGAAAATTTGAATAAAACTTGTATGAAAGAAAATTTGAATAAAACTTGTATGAAAGAAAATTTGAATAAAACTTGTATGAAAGAAAATTTGAATAAAACTTGTATGAAAGAAAATTTGGATAAAACTTGTATGAAAGAAAATTTGGATAAAACTTGTATGAAAGAAAATTTGTATAAAACTTGTATGAAAGAAAATTTCGATAAAACTTGTATGAAAGAAAATTTGAATAAAACTTGTATGAAAGAAAATTTGAATAAAACTTGTATGAAAGAAAATTTGGATAAAACTTGTATGAAAGAAAATTTGAATAAAACTTGTATGAAAGAAAATTTGAATAAAACTTGTATGAAAGAAAATTTGAATAAAACTTGTATGAAAGAAAATTTGAATAAAACTTGTATGAAAGAAAATTTGAATAAAACTTGTATGAAAGAAAATTTGAATAAAACTTGTATGAAAGAAAATTTGAATAAAACTTGTATGAAAGAAAATTTGAATAAAACTTGTATGAAAGAAAATTTGAATAAAACTTGTATGAAAGAAAATTTGAATAAAACTTGTATGAAAGAAAATTTGAATAAAACTTGTTTGAAAGAAAATTTGGATAAAAAGAGAATGAAAATGAACGACAAACAAAAAAAAGAAATTAATAAAACAAGGAAAAAAATGAACGAAAAAAATATTAAAACAGAAAGAATTGAAAAATATACGAAAGACGAAACAAAACGAACTAAAAACGAAGAATGACATATAAAGCGAATATAAACATACAAAAATGAAAGTAAAAAAAAGTATTAGTGAAAACGAATTAAGACAAAACGAAAAAGAATGAAAAATCTATCAAAAGAGACGTTGTGAGTCCATCTCTATCATTATTTTCATGGCAGGTGCTCGATTAAGCTTCAATCTTTGCCCCCCCCCCCCCGCAAAACATTCACAAGAAGCATTCTTCTAGCTGCAATTATTGTTAACAACCTCTCTATCGGCGCCTAAAACTAATGCACATTCCATGAACAGAGTTTCTTTCCTAGCACTGCCTGTAGAACTTACTGCAGTATTTATTAATTTTTATTTATTGTGGACTATTATCCTCATCTTTTCTTAGTCGTTTCACGACGTTTCGGCCAACTATTCCTCTGGCCTTCGTCAGGTGGTAACCACGACGGAATAGGAACTCTGAATATCCTGACTGCATTCACTACAATTACTGCTTTCTGTAGTTGTTGTCGTCATGAAACAACTAAGAAAAGATGAGGATAATAGTTCGCAATAAATAAAATTAATAAATAATACTCATCTCAATAATGAATTCCAATATATATATATACCGCGGGTTTGCTTCCCAGATGACTACAACATAGTCGCTTTCAAGTCCAATGTAATCAAGTTCTTCTTGAGCCGTCTTCTTAAATAATCAAATTCTACCCAATTTCCACTACAATCAATCATTAGAGTGTTGGCTCACTGATAACATTACACTTATTAACCCCCTTATCCTCACGTGGCCTTCGGGCCTTGATAAGCGATGAGTCCCTTGTTAAAAAAATGAAGGTAAATTTAAAAAAGAATTGGAAAAAAAAATGAATAAAGTGAAAAAAAGAATGAAAGAAAAATTAAAAAGTAAAAATTCAAATTTTTATTTTTGTTGTGGATATTTTATTAATTTTGACATGACAGCAAAGTAGATATTGGTTTTAATTGAAATGTAATATTTCAATTTTTATTCTTATTCTGAAGAAGCGCCTATTTTGTAATAATAAAACTATTTTTAGTGTAAGAAAAACAACGTTCGACCATAATGCATCAGTAAGAAATTTTGTTAATATTATCCAAAACTAAAGAAAACTAGATAGAAAGAAAAGAGATATAAGAGAAATAATATTTAAAAAAGGGAGAAGGTTACATTTAAATGAAATTAAAATATTAAAACAAAACAAAAAATGAGAACATGAAAAGATCTGTAAAAAAGAACAGAAAATAATTTGTCACAAGAAAAAAAAAAGAGTGAAAATGAATGAATAAGGAAATAAAATTAAAGAGAAGTTATAAAACAAATAGAAAAAAAAATGAAGGAAATAAGAATGGAAAAAGTGAAGAGAAAAGACAAAAAAAGTAACAGAAAGAATGAAAATAAAAAAGTAAAATGAAGGAATATTTGAAAAAAAAAAAAGAAAGAAAGAATCAGAAATGAACGAGGGACAATGGAAATAGGAAGGCAGAAAAAAAAGTGCCAGAAAAAGAATGAAAACAAAGAAAAAAGAATGAAGGGAAAAATAAAAAAAATAAATGAAAACATAATAAATGTAGAAAATAAATGCAGATAAAAAAAAGGATGAACGAAATAATTTCTTTTTCTTTTTTACTTAAGAAAATGAAAATTCGAAGTAAAAGGATGAAATAAAGGAGAATGAAAGAGTAAAAATAAAAAAGAATGAACAAAAAAAGATTAAATGAATGAATGCAAGAAATAAACTATTAAACAAATGAAGAAAGAGGAAATAAACAAGGGAAGTAAAGAAAGAAAGAAAAAAGACATAACTGATGGAAAAAAAACGTAAATGAGAACATAAAAATAAAGTAAACAGGGATGTAAAAAAAAAAAAAAAAAGAATCAAAGAAAGTAATGCATTTATTTTCAAATGTAAAAAAAAAAAGTTTTAATTAAAAAGAAATGAACGGTGCGGGGGGGATCTTAGTAAACCTAACAAATCTGTTAAAAGGTATTTTTGAAAAAAAAAAAATAGAAAAAAATAAAATAAAAATAAAAAGTTAAGAGAAAGTATACAAAAAGCAAAAAAAAAAAAAGAAGTTTTTCCATTTCAGTCAATAAAAAAATAGAAGAAATGCACAAAAAACTAAAAAAGGTAAACTAAAAAAAAAAATCAGGGCAGTAAAATCTTTTATTGATAAAAACTAGAAGAAATTTAAAGAAAAAAACAAAGGCAATCTTTATTCAACGTTTGATTGAAGATTTAATTGAAAAGAGGCTGATTAGTGCAATTGATAAAATAGTTCACTGCCCTAATTTATATATACATGCGTGTGCGTGTGTTAAGGCAGTTATTTTACTATTATGCAGATTTCATTAAACAGAGAGGGTTGCTTCCTTTTGCTGATCCGTTTATGGCTTTCTAGTGACCTGATTAACGTTTCAGTTGTAGGCTAAACTCTCTTATACAGGCATAACTATATTTTTCAAATAAATATTAACAACTAGTGGCTGCGCCGCATCGACACACACAACTCCAAGTCAAACACAAATTCGAGTACACTCAACATCAAGTACACTCAACATCATCTTACCATCAACACTTACCCTGTGAACTCGGAGTGTGGGAAATTCCCATAAGCACAAAACAAAACCACTTAAAAAACAAAAATACCCTAACTAAGGGTAAGGATAATGAGTAAACGTTGGATAAAATGATGGTTAAAATTATTACGAACTTGCCAGGATTCGAACCTGGAATTTTCTGATCCGTAGTCGGACGTGTTATCCATTGCGCCACAAGTCCTGTTTGTATGCCGAAAGATGTTACGATGACTGTATACAGACAGTGCTAAATTCCGTTAACATGAGCAGGTAACTTTTCGATAATTGCACGAAACGGCCCAAACCTTTATTTCGGGCTTTTTGTGTGACTCGGCGCTGTTCGTTACGAACCATATATAGATAAGGACGATCTAGGATTCATACCTTTCAGGGAAAAACAGAATTTTTCAGTTCAGTGGATTCGTTCGAAAGTTTTATTGGTATATATACACACACATAAATAAATAAACATTTAGAATGTTATTAATAGTATTGATTATTTTTATACCTACAGACACTAGTCCATTTTCCAGGTGCTGTATGTGCTCTCCTGGCTTTCAATCATCCTGGACCTATACTTGCCACTGAACTCAAGCAGTGCCGATTCAGGAGAGGTGTGATTGCACAATAATTACACCTACCTTTACAGGGATTGTCTATTGTCTCTTGAGACTAAATGGATGTTTCCACTTCCACATATAATAATTTTTTATGTATATAAATGTTATTCATGAACGCAAGTTTCTAGCTAACTAGCAGTCATCAGTATGACTTGACTTTGGCAAGGATCGAACCCATGATTACATTGTCTGAAATCTTGCGTTTTACCGTTGAGCTACAAAGTATTGCCTGCAAATATGTATGGTCTTGATCGTTTTAATATAAAGTTAATTTTGTTATTATCTTTTTTTATTAGCGATAGTAGCAGCGTTGGAATATCGCCATTATATTCAAATTCGCTTACCTAAGTTGGTAGAGAGGTTTTCTCCATTGCATGCAAATGCAAAAGTTACTCCATAAGTTCATGATTGTTAGATAACAACAAAATTTTGTACTTATATATATATAAGGGTCGTTTCAAAAGTAAAGCCTCTTATATATCGTAATGTAAATGTTTATATTCACTTGAATACCCTTGCGGTTGTTGTTGGCCGGATGTTTACGTTCCTTACAAATGGAGACAGAGACGGCTTAGCAGCAAGGTTCGAATCCCATGACCAGCAGCAATTGTAACTTCCTGCACTGATGATTCCAGAAGGATGAAACACTAGTGTCTGTGGATATTATAAATTATATATATATATATATATATATAGTAAAACGATTCATAATTTTAAATTAAAAATCAGTTTCAAAACAAACAAAATCCAATAGATTGTACGATCGTTTCAAAAACAATGTTCATTTTATTTAAATTGACAATGAATATTGACAATTATTGGACAAAACATTTTGTCCTTTATTAACAATTTAAATAAAAGGAACATCGTTTCTGAAACGACCGTACAATCTATTAGATTTTGTTTGTTTTCCTTTTGAAACTAATTTTTGATTCAAAATTATGAATCATTTTACTTAATATTAAAATAGCTCTAGAATATCTATACCTATTGAGCTTATTATATTTCTACAGTACAATGAACACTGCTTTCTTTTAATAGTATTAATACATTTACTAGTACATTAATATAAACTCTGCTCTTTAGACTCCAGGTCTAATTCCCTCAATATATATATATATATATATATATATATATATATATATATATATATATATATATATATATATATATATATGGTCGTTTCAAAATAAAGCGGCCTATATATTATTTTTTTTTTAACTAAAAAAATTGAAGAGCTACAAAAACGGGAATGGTACCATTAAAACTCGCGACCTTTTGTGCACCAGAATTTAGTTTTCTACATAGTCACCACCCATTCTCAATGCACTTTTGCGAAGAATTCAATCATACATCTCGACTTCTGACACAGGTTCATGGCAGGGGTTGCTTTGTTAGAGTCTTACACCGTCAATATCTGCAACAGATAGATGAAACTTTCAGGTTATAAATGCATAAGTTCAGTCATCATAACAATGCAATTTGCAATCCGTCTGATACATTGAGGCAGAACAAAAAATAGAAGGCTTTACTTTTTGAAAGCCCCTCGTGTATACATATACACACACACACACACACACACACACACACGCGTGTGTGTGTGTGTGTGTGATGCCAAAAGAGACGACTTAATGCAGACAATTCACACGCCTATTATTGCTAGTAAAACAATAACAAAATTAATTTTTATATGTCTATAAAAGTGAAAATGTGTGTGTAAAGACACTTCTCAACCTATATACTCAACAAATTTTTGATTTACAGACTTGAAATTTAGTATGTAGGGAATTCAGACATGTGGAAATCTTTTTAATCCATTTTCATCCGGACAAAAAAAAGGAAAAGTTCTTTTCAACTGTAGTAGGAAGACGAGTTCTTGCTGTGAATGTCTTACAAGGAGAAACCATAGATTGGAGCTCAGTCGAGCACCTTTCGTGAAAATAAAGATAGAGTGGAGAAAGAGTAGCAACGTCTTTTCAGTGAAGTTTAATGAGAAAGACTGCTGCGTACCAAGCAGGATCAGGAAATACAGATTTCATGAACAAAGTTTCTTTTCTAGAACTTCCCACCTGTGGAACTCTGTTCCGCTGGTCTGCTTTCCAGCTGACAACAATATGGTAGTCTTTAAGTCCTTGTTTGAGTTCCTGTCGAGCCATCTCCCTAGATAATCAAATTCTACCCAATCTACACCATTAACGATTACTACACAACCACCTTACATTCATTAACCCTTATCCTCGAGTGGTCTTCGGGCTTTGATAAGCAGTGACTCAATTGTAAAAAAAATAAAAAAATAAATAAAAAAATTGAATTAGGATTTTGTATAATAACTATGGCTATGAAAAGAGAGTATTCTTTTCATCGTTTTGACTCTCGAGTATATATCCGACACAGTTAATCAATCAAAAACCACATCACTATCTAAAAACATTAACTGATATATACTCGAGAGTCAAAATGATGAAAAGAAGATTCTCTTGTCACAGCTCTAATAATAACCGTAAAAAAAAAAAGAAGGGTTACGATGACAATCCAACCTTCGAACAAATCTGCAGCATTACCACTACCACTTTGTCTATGAAAATTGACTCCCTGCTTTCCATCAGTCCTCTCATTTATCTCAACTAGTCTCCACACATGCAAATCAGTACCAACTATAAAAGTCTATAATTGTGAATAGAAGCCTTTTTTTTTTCATTCACTTTTGACGGATGGGCATGCGAAACATTCGAAACATCTCATTCTATTTTCAGTTGGTAAATTTTCCTTACACATATGCTTTTACACTCGCTAGGAGACCTCTACATCATTTGCAGTTTAGCATCTGTTTTAGCATGCGTTGAACGGATTTTAAAATTGACTTCCAAACTAACCTATCTCTGACCTGGTAATTATTCCCCTTTTTTTCTAAAAAAAAATAATTTTTATAACTTCCTCCCAAACTTTTCTTGACCTTCCCCCTGCCGAGTGATCTTGGTACCCCAACCTTTTTTTTTTTTTTTTTTACCCAAGCATTTTCTTTCGGTCTTCCAATGTGACCAAAACAACAAAGTCTTCTCTTCTATACACATCTCTCTATTCTGTCAAGATTTATATAATAAGTAGAAGACTCCCAGTCCCAGAACGGGTAAGATTAATTCCATGAGCATTTTTACACTACTTTTATATGACCCCTGATGCAGATTAAAATCAAGAAATAATGATAGTCAACTTTTTAGAGATAGGTTGGTTGGTTGTTTTTGTTTTACGGCATATCAACCCTTTTCGGGTTATTTAATGCCGAATCCAAAGATTTTGAAGAAAATTTTTTTTTTAATAGAATATATTTGTTGTTTTCAAGTCGGTTTCTATTTAACCCATTGTTGGGACCCTAACAGGTACTACCACTCCGGGTCAGAGTGGACCCGGGAGCAATGGTAATTAAAGGGTGGCTCCACACTCGCCAAAGCCCACAAGCTGGGGCCTCACAACTAGATGTAGTTTAAGGTCATATCCAGGACCCCCATTGAGGGACTTTTACCCTCTGCAGGGGGGGGGGGGGCAGTCGGCGTATTTTAATGCCCCTCCGACAGGGCCTTTAGAGATAGGAGTCTTATTCTTATTTTCATCTAAATCCATTGCACGATTTGGATTCTAGAAAATGTTTCAAATTATTCAGCGAATCTTGCTGAATTAGTATTTAATGGATCAAATTCAATAATTTTTTTAATTTTCAAAAGGGAGGGTGTGCGCATATCCTGTCTCCTAAAATACCTTTTAAATGGTCAAAATAATTTTCTTTCTACTTATCAAACCCAAGAATTATATATATCTTCATATCCATGTACAATAAATTGGTATTTGAATCTGACACCCCACCCACACACACATTATATATATCTATATATATATATATATCTATATATATATATATATATATATATATATATATATATATATATATATATATATATATATATATATATATATATATATATATATATATATATATAATTTATTCATGCATGGGTTACAGAAGATCAGAAAACATCAGTGCATCGGTTTCAAATCCAAACAAAGAGGACCAATATCTGGCCAGCTATGTCGGACTTCTCTGTTTATATCCGTATTCTCGGAAAATTCGTTTGAATTTGAAACCGACGGTATCGATGTTCTAATTTTCTGTAACACATGATATAACGCTCTTATTTTTTAAAATTTTCTAAGTACCTATTTACTATGCCTCCCCACGGGACAGAGTTAGACACCAGGGCCGTTTTTTTAACGTGGAGAAAAGGTACAAAAATAAAAATTGTCTCAGTCGTGAAGGATTTCTCCTCCGCCGAAAGAGAACAAGAAATGGAAGTGCAGCATCTGAAGAACAGATACTACACTTTGATCTTGATCAATCGAGCACTTTGCTGGGGTTATCCAACTAACCTTATATATAAAAAAGTATATATATATATATATTTATATATACACACACACTAACATGGAGACCCGACGTTACTCGGTACTGAATGAGGATCAACAACTGTTCCACACTTCCAATACTTTTAATTGTCATCGAAATCGGTGAAATCGATCATTCGTAAATTAAATCAATCAATTCTTACTATAGTCAGACACTCACCGCAGTGAACCAGGAGGAAGTTTCACATGCCTACTCACAATGACGTAGTAATCTACACTGCACTTTACAGAATCTACTGTTGATTTTATGAAATTATTTTTATATAATGACTTGAAATATAATTTAAAATGTAAAAGTCAAGTACAATTGTTCAATTGTGCTCTAAACAGAAACATTCATTTTGAACACGCTCCTGGCTTATTAAAGAACCTACTATTGATTTTATGTGCTGAGGCTTTCTGCTTATGTGGTGATAAAACTTCTCAAATGCACTTGTGATGTTAGGCTGTATAAAAGTGTTAACTTTGGTAAAAATTGAACTGTTCCTTCTTTAATGGGATTTCTTTGATTATCAATATTTATCGGAGGTAAGGCATAAGGGTTTGAAATTAAATAAAAATCTGTCCAGCCGTTTTGGAGTCCATAGGAAACGAACTCACTTACACTAACGCATACGCAAAGTGCCTTTTATATAATAAGCATACTAGCAAGGAGACCCGATGTTGTCTGGGCTTGAATGATGATCAACGATTGTTTTACACTTCCATATTCTTATTGCCATCGAAATTGGTGAAATTGACCGATTTTCAATAGAATCGGTTGCCTGCTGTACATGGGGACTCATCGAGGTGCACTGGGAGAAGGCTTCACCTGCCTCCCCACAGTGACTTAGTCCACAATACATTGTAGTCTACATTGCACTGTAGAGAACTGACTGTTGATTTTGTAAAATTATTTTTATATATAACGGCTGGAATTTAAGTTAAAAATGCAAAAGTCAAGTATCACGGTGCAATCGTCCTTTAAACAGAAAGATTTATTTCGAATGCGCCCCTGCCATATTTAAGAACCTACTGTTGATTTTATAAGCCGGGCCTTTCTGCCATGTCTTAAGAAAACTTCTCAAATGCACTTATGATGTTAGGCTGTATAAAACGTTAAATTTGGTCAAAATCGCCTGTTCCATCTTTATTAAGATTTTTTTTAATTATCGAAGACATTCTGATACAAAACCTATCTAAGAACACTGCCAGGTACCTGAAGTACATTCGTATGAAATTTGATAGAAATCGGCCCAGCCGTTTCGGAATTCATAAGGAACAAACTTACACACAAAATTCCTTTTATATAATAGTAGATGGATAAAGAAATAGTGTATATATATATATATATATATATATATATATATATATATATATATATATATATACACACACACACCTATGTGAGAGATATTCATATCTATTGATATCTATATCTATTAACATATTTTAAACTGGACCCGAGGGTGGGCGATTTGGGCCTTTTGCACTCAAGGCATTGGATATTTCTACAATGAGGTGATGTTATTTACTACATTCAAACTTTTATGCTCATTGCGGTTCTCATATTTACATTTCACTTTTAGTGCTAATTAATATATAAATTTAAGCCAGTCTTTTCCTCAATGTTTGGCATCAATAGCTCTGCATCTGACAAATCGATATTTGATTACAATTAGCCAATCATTTACACAAAATATCAGTTCGTTTCTTTACAAGTATTACTACAGACAGACACAATAAAGGAAAGAAAAAGTTCAAAAGAAAAAAAAAAAAAGATTATAATCGTTCGGCTGAAGATTGAGATATAGCAACGATTATCTTGTCCAAAAAAAAAAAAAAAAAAAAAAAATCCAGACTTTTCAGACAATTTGGGAAAGTCTGGCGGCAGAATTAGTAGACAGCTTAGCTTCACCAATCAAATCACAGGCTGTTTTCACCCGGTCTAAAATTTACCAATGAAGCCATTAGAATTCAACCATATTATTTACCGGTTTTGGACTGACGTGCGGTCAATATTCTTGTCGCACCACTTCCAGCGCCCAGTTCACACCTGGGCTTCGTTTGATATCCTTCAGTTAATGTGTCCAGCAAGACTATTTACAGATACTACGATCGGAGAAGGAGCGTGTTTAGGGAAAGATGTTTGGGGGGCGAAAAAGCATGCTAGGATGTAGAGGTCGGATGGCGCTGAACAAATTGGCTATTAATGGCTTTTGCAGTCAATCTTATTTAATCAGCAGTAACACCCGAAAAAAAAAAAAAAAAAAAAAAAGAGAAAACCGCACGGGGATAGATTTCCATTATTCTTCTCTGCCCTGTATTTGCTCTAAATCTCTGCCATAAACTTTATACTTTACCCCCCCCCCTCTTTTTTTTTTACAAGGGAGTCACCGCTTATCAAGGCGTGAAGGCCACTCAGGTATAAGGGTTAATGAATGTAAGGTGATAATGTAATAATCGTTAATGGTGTAAGTTGGATAGAATTTAATTATTTAAGGGGACGGTTGAAGAAAAACTTACATTTACATTGGATTTGAAGACTAGCATGCTGTAGTCGGCCGAGAAGCAGGCCAATGGAACAGTGTTCCAGTGTTTTTAATAAAAAAAAAGCTTTGTTCATGGAATCTGCGTTTAGGTTTAGGCACAGATAGAGGGTGAAGGAAACTGTTGATAGTGGCTGTAGATAGTCGAGTGTGCTTTGTAAAAGTTTGGCAAGGGAGGACCATATATCGAAGGTCAGACGAGCACTTTTCCTGAAACATATGACAGAGAAGAGACAGGCTCACAAGTCTCTTCTGTGGGAAAGAGGCTTTTTTTTTCCAGACTTTATATTGCCCATTCCAAATTATCTTGGATATTTTCTTTACAAATGACCTCGTCGGCTCAGGAATTATTTCTCTTGATCTTGGGAACTAATACAGAGTCAACCCTTCAATCCAGATTGTTTACAACCATGACTGAGTAAAATTATTAAGTCATTTATTTATTTATTATTAAGTTAATTTTATGACGTATGCCTGTTTGAATTAAAGCTGAAAAATGTGATGAAGGATATTTTCCCGAAATATTATAGAACACGGAAATTCCATTTGGCCATTCTAATGAAAATAACAAGCATAAAAAAACATATATTGTATTAATAAAAAGGTGAATCTGCATAGAGTCATGTTTTTTTCTCCTATTCATTTCATTCGATACATCTCTGCATTGTATTGCTTTCTATAATTTTCCTTTTTTCTTATCTTTTATTTCATCCTTAGTTATTATCGTCTGTAGTGAGGATTGAACATTTAATCCCTAGAAGACTGTCACTTAAAACTGTTATTAAATACCTTTCATTCATTACACCACGTGTCTATGTGGACTATTCTTATAACCTTTTTAATGCAGCTGTCATAAAATAGCGGCAAGTGTACAACGCCTAATAACAGATGATATTACATGCAAAACTGGTTTTATTTGCAATATACGACACAACAGTACAAATTTACACAATAAATTCAACACCTGACTAATATGAGTGAATGATCAACCTCATTATAAATTAAAGATGGTCGCAATCAGTCAAATGTTACAATTTATTTTTATTATGATGTGTCCACCCTATCAATAATAATGAATCCTTCACTTCCTGCTGAACAGTGCGCAAATGAGACCACTGAATGGTTCAAAACAGCAATTGAAGCACATGTTCCCATGCGGAAATTTTTTAGCAAGCTCCACTCTCCCCAATGGTTTACTTCTACTTGTGCAGCCGCCATCGCGCAAAGGCAGCATGCGTACCGCAGATTTAACCAACATAAGTCCAGTTCAAACAGGCAGAAGTATATAGAAGCCAAAAGTACCTGTAAGAAAGAAATAGCGACAGGTAAGAGAGAATTTACTGAAACCACTAAAAAACGCATCGAAGCACAGAAATTAGAAACCCGTGACTTCTGGAAAATCTAAAACAGTGTAGTAAATAATGGGTAATCAACAATCCCCCCACTATCCAACAATCATGAGGTTGTTTGCTCTGCAACTGAGTAGCCTAACATGCTTGTTAGTCAGTTCGCCTCCAACTCCACACTGGACCCTGCCAACCACCCCCTCCCTGACTTTCCTTTGCGGACAGACGCCACACTAGACGATCTGAAAATCACCCCTTTTCAGGTGTATGACGTTTCAGCCAACCATTCCTCTGGCCATGGTGCAGTGGATAGAGACGGTGAATCACTACTGTTCCAGGTGAGAATTGTTTGAAGATAGCGGTTTCAATCCTACCCAAAGCTAGCCAGAGGCTTACTTGGCCAAAAAACGTGGTGAGACAACAACAAATCACCCCTGCTCAGGTGCATGCTATCATGAGAAATCTTGACACTGCAAAAACATATAGACCTGATCTCATCCCGGCTGTGCTATTAAAAAAGTGCTCCGCCGAAGTAGCTCCAGTTCTCTCCAAACTTTACAACAAATGCCTTAATGAATCTTGCTTTCCTGCCTGCTGGAAAACTGCTTCTGTAGTACCAGTTTTCAAGAATTTTGGCAAAAGAACTGACCCAGTAAATTATCGCCCCATTAGCCTCCTCCCACTTTTCGCCAAAATATTTGAGACAATAACCAAGCTCTAGTCCATCACCTTACAGATGCTAAACTTCTGACTGACCAACAATATAGATTTAGACAAGCCCGTTCAACAGCAGACATCCTAACTGTAATCTCAGAACATATATACCAGTCACTGGACAAAGCAGGGGAGGGTAGAGCGGTAGTTCTAGATATATCTAAGGCTTTTGACAGAGTATGGCATAAAGGTCTTCTCAGGAAAATCAGATCATATGGTATCATTAGAAAAATACATGATATAATTCTTCTTAGATAAGAGAAAAATCCAGGTTGTCCTCGACGGTCGTACATCTAAACAATAGGATATAAATGCAGGAGTGCTTTAGGGGTCTATCCTGGGACCTCTGTTATTCCTAATATTCATAAATGACCTCCCTGACAAAATTGCCTGTGAGATGGGTATATATACTGATGACACCACGCTCTATAATAGACATGACAGGAAAACAAATGAACACATATTTAAAGAAATGGCAGAAGCACTAGAGGATGACCTCCGATCTGTAGTGGAATCGGGACATAAATGGATGGTCACATTCAATGCTGCCAAGACTAAACTCGTTTCCTTCAATAATTACAAGAAACCTTCTCTACTACCAATAGCAATGGCCAATGACTCTTTATCTGAAAGTGCATCCTTTAAACTCCTTGGCCTAACGCTCTCAGGAAACATGAGTTGGAACAATTACATCGAGAGTAGCGCCAGGATCGCTGCGAAGAAGGTAGGTTCTCTCTACCGTGCTAACACCCGAAAGTATCCTATACCTCTATAAGGCCACCATTTGCCTATGTATGGAGTATTGTTGTCATACTTGGGCTGGTGCATCTGCCACTAGTCTCTCGCTCCTAGACAAGGTTATAAAGAGAGTCGCAAATCTGATAGGTCCTGAACTGTCATCTAAATTTCAGCCTCTGTCCCATCAACGAAATGTTGCATCCCTCTGCCTTTTCTACAAGTACTTTAACAATGAATGCTCTGATGAACTGCAAGCACTTGTGCCCCCTCGACGTACCCCTGACAAACCAGACAAGCAGCTAAATCCAACCCCTTCCCAGTAGAGATCCCTAGATGTAAGAAAGCCTTCTACTCCAGTAGTTTCTTCCCCAGGACAGCTAGACTTTGGAATTCCCTGCCGGGTCCCTGCTTCCCCAACTGTACTGACATGCAGAAGTTCAAGTGCAACGTGAACCAACATCTTGCTGCCCAAATCCCTACACAGTACCCCTGATGCCTATGTCCCTGATAGTAGCCTCCTACAACAAAGTGGCAATGTGCCTTGTTTGGGGTGAAAATGTAATAAAATATATTAAAAAAATAAAAAATTTTTTTAAAGACCGGTAGAATATGTTATGCTCGAATCTTGCACTAGTAGCAGTCGGACTGACGTATAACCACATAGATGATATTACATGCAAAACTGGTTTTATTTGCAATACACAGCAGCACAAATTTACACAATATCTGTGATTGACTAATATGTGTATGAGAAAATGAAAATTTTTTATGAGCATATGGACAATCGCGCTACAAATCCAAGATGGCTGCCACCACAATATGCAAATTAATCAATTTTCACAGTTTATTTTGATAGTCATACTTACATGCTATGAATATTATATACATTGAGAATTCATATACAACTAGACTTAGTGCCCGGCGTTGCCCGGAAAAGTGGTAATAGGCAGGCTGGCTCGAACCCATACAGTGAAGGAGAAAAGGTATGTGAAAAAAAAAAAAAAGTGATGTCTTTTCTGTTGCATCCATTGCCAAACCGGAAGTGACAAATGTCTAAATTAAGGCTAGACAATCGAAAAGAGGCGATGACTTTCGAAAATACCTGCAAAAAAGTGACAACTCCCTGTAGAAAAGTGCCCAGTTGAGGGTGAAAGAATTAATGTTTTTGGCCAATTTTTCGATATTTGTTGTCCAAAGGGTCGAGCTTCAAAACGAAACTGATCTTGTGAAAATCTGTCGCCTTTGTCGAAAGTTTTTGCGAGACATACAAACATACATACATACATACATATATTTAAACAGACGGGTGAGATTTATTTTTTCTACAAAAAAATCAGCGCTCAAATTTTGTTTGTGATGTGTAGTTCTACTATTTATTACACTATTATGTATCTATTCTATACATATATAATGTTGAGTTATTTGTCGCACTGATATTGGTATTAAAAACCTACTTTTCTATTTTAAAAGCGAATACAACTTCTCATATATACTTAGTTATGAATATATAAACGATAGATATGACTATACATAGTCTCTACCAAACTACTCTGTCAATGTTTGGTCTACGGACTTGAAACTCGGTATATGGGGTATTCAGATCTGTCAAACAAAATCGATTTGGTTTTTAGCCCCCCCCCCACAAAAAATAGCCGTTAAATGATCATAATTTAAAAATTGGAACTTGGCAAGTGTAGTTTAATGTATGCTCAATATATCCGCCAATATACATTTATACATTTAACTGCATTAATTTATAAGGTTTTGATATGAATGTGTCGTTAGCTCAAATGATAGCGAATACTGCTCGAGAGCTAAAGGTTTTAGTTTCGATTTTAGCCGATGGTACTCAAATCATTTTTTTCTTTTTAACTTTTGAAATCACTACTATATGTTGGGTACAATATAATAATCAATAGAGAATTAGCTCTATAATAATAAATATGAAATCTGTATGATTGAAATATCATATTTAAGCTATTTTATCACCGGACAACGCTGGGCGGCCAGCTAGAACCTATATATTATTGAGATAAGGATGTACATTCCACAGTCGGTATTCACCACATTTTGATTAACCTGTATTAATTGATAGACTTTCTTGTATGTGACGTGATGGCTCACTGGCAGAGTACTCTTCTCCCATACAAGTGACTTGTATTTCAAATCACGAGTTTTAATAAGCCCAAAGGATGTAAAATTCGAATCTAGAATTTTCGGTTTGTAATTCTATTGAAATCGAGAAAATTATTAAAATCATAACATCTATATAAATAAAATGTATGTATGTATGTATGTATGTATGTATGTATGTATGTATCCCTGTGTGTAAATATTTAATCGATAAACTCAAACTATTGGTCACAAAACACTGAAATTAACAGGAAATAGTAATCATACACCAAGGATGGTTTTTAATGAGTAAAATCTTTGTTTGGATGGATGAATAACGCATACAGAAATATGTTCGCAGGTTGAAATGCAAAATGTTCATTTCAACTTGTAGATATGTTTGCATTAGTTTACGCATGCGTAAAACTAATATCTATAGGTGGTTTAATTTTTAAATTTTCTTATCTGTCTGCCAAGTTAGCTCAAAAGGTAAGGAACACGGCTGGGGCGCTAAATGTTTTGGTTTCAATTTTAGCTGATGTCAACCAAATCATTATTTTTATATATACTTTTGAAATCAGTACTTTCTATTAGGTACAATATAATATTCAATAGAGAATTGGCTCCGTAATAATAAATACAAAATCTGCATGAATTAAAATATATTTAAATATATTTTACGGGCGCCTCCTTGCTACTTGTCACTATATACATCACAATCATGTTGACACACCGGTTCTCGCCAGATCACCAAAGTTAAGCAACGTTGAGTCTGGTCAGTACCAGATGGTTGACCATTTGGGAAGGTTTGGCACGGCATGTACCGCACCAAGTCGTAGAAATTTCCAGGTTGGTATTTGGGAGCGCGTTAATTCACTTGGAGAAATACACCTCTAGTCTTCGTTTAGACATGTATCTAGGAGAAGATAACTCTGATGTAAAAACCTACGGTCTGCTACATACTCTTTCCTGTGGCGGTCATCTGCACCGACAAAGATTAGCAGTACTACCAAAAAATATGGTTGGTTCTACACAAATCCTTCACCACTATAAACAAATCATCAGTGCGGATTTCCAAGCAAATTAGTTGTTGTGGTGGAAGCTTATACGTCGAAATCAACTGGAGAGTCAATCATATATAGAGGTGTGTGTGTGTGTGTGTGTGTGTGTGTGTGTGTGTGTGTGTGTGTGTGTGTGTGTGTAAAAATTTCGTTTATTTTTTATTCTTCAGTGGAAAATAGATTTACTTTTGAATTAAAAGCTTTAAAAATCTTTAAAAAAAACCCAATCAAACAAAAAAAAAACAACAAAAAAGCTTTCAAAAAGAAAATACTTAAAGATTACAAAAAAGATGGTTTAAAAACAACAATAAAACAAAACTTATCTAATTAATTGTCAGGAAAGATCTGCGAATGATTGACCAACTCCAACCTGATGAAGTGATTCTACCCGCACAGGTGGCCACCCACGCACATAAGTGCATATCGGTAAACTAGCCAAGCGCTACATACGAACTGCCAGCATCATATTTATGGTGCACGCAAGCACAAAGTGAAATGTATTATTATTGGCAACAAACGAGGGGGAAGGGAGTCCGGACATTTCTCGGATCGATGGTCATAATATGCAGAGCTATTTGAAAAATGGTTGAGAATTAATGAGTGGGGAAGAGTTTGCTTGACTATTGACTCGAGATTATCAACTATGACTGCTTAAACCACAAGGCATGATTGGGGAAAAAATTGAAAAGAAAAAAATTGAAAAGAAACGCCTTCTGATCTTGTAAACAAATTCAAACACAAACACACACACACACACACACACACACACACACACACACACACACATTATATGTGTGTGTGTGTATGAACTTCTAAACAGCTGGGCTAATTTTTTTTCCTTTGAAATTTCACAAAAAAAAAAATGTACTTTATGTATCTGGCAGTGTTCTTCGATAGGTTTTGTATCAAAATGTGATCGATAAATATCCATAATCGAAATAATCTAATGAAATAAAGAATAGGCGATATTGACTAAAGTTAACACCCTTATACAACCTAACATCACATGTGAATTTGAGAAGCTTTATTACCACACCTAACAGAAAGGCTCCGCATATAAAACCAGCAATAAGCTATTTGATAAAACAGGGGCGTGCTCGAAATGAATGCTTCTGTTTAGATCAAAATTGAACCATGATACTTGACTTTTGAATTTCAAACTTTAATTCAAGCCATTATATGTAAAGATAATTTTATAAAATCAACAGTAGGTTCTCTACAGTGCAATGTAGACTACCATGTACTGTGAACTAAGTCACTGTGGAGAGACACGTGAAGCTTCCTCCTCTGGTGCATCGTGGTGGGTCCCCAACAAGAGCAGGAAATTAATCAATCCTGGGCAACGTCAGATCTCCCTGCTAATACTGTATATTATAATAAATCTGAGATGATGAACGTTTGTTTCCCCGAAAGCTTTTTTCCTTCATATTTTAATCAAGAAAAATAATATATTAAAAAAAAGGGAAATATTAAAATATTCCTTCGTATGTTTGAAGAAAACAAAAATGCAGGTGCTTCTTCAGATTAAACCCTATATCTAAAACTAGCTGGCAGCTCAGCGTTGCCCGATCGTACAATACGCTTAAACATGATATTTTAATTTATGCACATTATGCATGTTTTTTTTTTATAGAATCAATCCTCTATTGATTATTATATATTACGAGGAATTTGTTTTCTTCAAACGTTTCGGGACCTATAAGGAAGGAACTGACACACACAAAGTAACTTTTATGTAATAGTAGAGACAGAGATAAAAAAAATTACACAAAAGCTTCATAATGCATTTATCAGTTAGGTTAAAAAAAAAAAAAGACCATACACCAAGATTTATGTAAAGTCATTCTATATTTTTCTTTTAAAAAAATCATCTATGTACACATCTAGGAAGTAAGTCTTAACATTAGGATAGATGTGGGGTACTTTGTTAAGTCTTTGCTTACTTGAAATAAAGTTTGAATTATGTCCCTTGTCGATTGACCTTGATAAAGCAGAAAATGGCTGCCGACAGCTTCCACCAATAACATTTTATGTCACGTTTTTAAAATAAAAATACCAGATTAAATTTGCGTAATTTTTTTTTTGTGTAACTATCTTTTTTTAACCTATTAGGTAAGTACATAAACATTTTGTTCTTTTTTTCCTTTTATTCTTACGAGCAATATTACATCGTTGACTAATTCGTCATAAATTGCAATAATCTCACCGAGTAAACCGTCTTCAAGTGTCTGTCTATCACCTTTCTTTCCCCCTCTTTGTATCTCATCTGACCCCCCCCCCACCGCTCTTATATTGTACTATATCACTCAGGCTTCTATCACCCCCCCACACACACAAGGGACCTCCAAAAGTAATGCCTCTTATTTTTTATTCTGCTCAAATAGATCAGAGAAGATTGCAAACTGCATTGTTATTATGATTGAAGTTATACATTCATGACTTGAAAGTTTCATCTATCCATTGCAGATATTGATGGTGTGAGACTAAGAAAGCAACCCATGTCATGGACGTGCGTCAGAAGCAGAGATGCGTCATTGAATTATTGAAAAAAGTGCATTGAGAATGGTGATGACAATGTTGAAAAGAAATTCACTTTGCTATTTTTCTTTTACTAATAAAACTGATTAATATCAATAAATCAATCAGAAACTGCTATATATATATATATATATATATATATATATATATATATATATATATATATATATATATAAAAGTGAACGTGTCTGTCTGTCTGTCTGTCTGTCTGTCTGTCTGTGTACATTTCCCTACGCAATAACTCTGTCAATTTTTAGTCTATAGACTCGAAATTTGAAATACCGGGTACTGAGATTTGGGAAAATCGATGTGACGGGAGTCAGCCAGACATTTGGCTGTTAAGGGGTCAAATTTCAACGATTTGACTTTTAAGAACTCTACCAAACTCCTCCGACAATTTTGGGTCTAGACACTTGAAATTTTAGATATAGGTTCCTTGAACCTGGATCTAACTTAATAAAGTGATTTGAGCCCGAAACTATAAATTTTAAGGGGTCATAATAGGGGTCAAAGTTTTTAAAAATTAACCATTTTTTTTGTTTTTTTGCTTTTTTTGCACAGCATACACCTCCAAACACCCGAGCAACGCCGGGCACCCCTGCTAGTATATATATATATATATATATATATATATATATATATATATATATATATATATATATATATATATATATATATTCATGACTTTTTGTGAGTTTGTTATACATGGAATATAGTAAGGTTGGTTGTTACATTTTACAGCCTGTCAGGTTTGATGAACAAGTAAAACGAAGTATCTCCACTTACATTTCGAGTAGATTCTGCATAATCATTGTCAACCTTAGTTCAGTCATTTCATGTGGATCGGTTTGTAAACCAAAGCTCTATTCTATTTTTTTTTTTCAGTAATGTCTTGTCATTTATTTGCAGATATGATAATAGACTAATAATTTTACCTGACTATAATTGAAGGAGAGTAAAAAGTGGAACGTGAGTTTACTTTCGACATCCTTGTAACTTTTGCTTCCATTATTTTGTCCTTTAGTCCTCACATTCCATGAGGGATGTTTCTGACAAAAGAAATAATTGCTGTTCACTGGGTTGGAATCTATCCCTCACACTTATCATTGGTTATTTTTTCCCCTTGAAGTATTATATATATATATATATATATATATATATATATATATATATATATATTACAATTAAGGATTGGACTATCCACTTACCAAGCGTTTCCTTTTCAGATTAAATATGTTTTTAACTCTTTTTCAAAGTGTCTTTTTAACAGGTTTTATTAACTATTTGCTTGTGTGTGTGTGTGTGTGTATATATATATATATATATATATATATATATATATATATATATATATATATATATATATATATACTCATTCTGAATACAATTATCACCAGAAATTTTTTAAAAACTCAACAGAAATGTAAACCGAAAAAATAGCACATACTTTCAGCTAAGGCTTTGTAGCATAGCAGTAACACGCTCGATCACAGACTTTATGGTTGCAGGATCGAACCTCGGTATAATTAGCCACACCAATAAGCCATTGATATGACAAAACAGGTCTGTGGATAACTATTTTATCTCTCATAATTATGTATATATAAACTCCTTACATTAAGTCACTTCATACCTGTGTGAAGCAATTTCCATAATAAAGAAATAAAAAACGATAAATTGCAGACCTCAGATAATCAGTCGATACAATGTTGCAGGATGCAGATTAGAACAGAAACCAATACAGGAAATAATTCGATGACCTTCTGGAATCATTCAATGGCGAATAATCGTTGAGAACATCGGTTCTCAAAAATTGTTCGGGTTTGCAAGGGATCAAGAATAAATGTACAAATCGAATGGCATTATCTCGTAACACTTAAAAGAAATAGAAGCTTCAAGACTGCTTTATTGTTCCGCTCTTTACATATATAAAAAACAAAACAATCCTGCTTTAAATAAAAAAAAGCCTTTTTTATTCTTTAAAGGAAACAAAATCCCAGAGATCAGCAAGCGATGAAGAAAAGCTAAAAGGAAGTTTTACTAATACTTAGAAGGATAACTTGAAGATGAAGGAAAGTATTTTAGAGCCTCAAAAAAGGTTGCTTAAAAATACTACCCCCCCATAAAAACAAGAATGAATATTTCTTAAGATGCGTCGATTTAAGCTATGCGTTTTTAGTGATTATCATATTGTATGAATGCAAAAATTCTACTGTTGGCATTGGTTTCCCCGATACCTTTCTAGTCAGATTTCTTTCTAGAAGCACATCACGGATCATGAAAGGAACCACGTAAAGGTTGCCAACATCATAAGGTAGAGTGTTTTTTTATGGAATGAACTAGATTCCAACTTGGAACACTCAGGTCGTCAGTACGTGTTGTTATAACCACTTGACCTCCGTCACCTTCCGTTTTTAGTAATAAAAAATGATTTTTTCAAGCTGAAGTGTGACCGACAGTAGACATAGCATATTTTTAAAATAAACGGACGCTAGTGTTGGGACAATTAAACTGAATCAGGAATCAGAAAGTTTGGAATTTTTGACGTATCAAAATCGGTATAGAAATCGAAAAAAAAAACCAAAAAACAAATAAACTGAGCCTATTTTTCGATTTGGATTTATTTTGGTTTCGATGTTGTTTAAAAAATAAAACTTCTCATCGTTTGTACAAATGATAAAATGATAAATATTTGTTTTTGAACTACTAGTAAAATAGATCATCTTCCAACTTTTTTTTTTTTTTTTTTTTTGCTTACAGCTTGCTACAAAAGATGATGGAAATTAAGTTTTTAAAAGCATTTTAAAGTTATACGACGAACTTTAAAAATAAAATAAAATGGTAAACCAAATATCATGTCAGCCCAAAAGCTGTTCAGAAGAATATCAGGATATAGAGTGAAAAAAAAAAAAAAATGAAAAAAAAAAAAAAAAAAATGAAAAAAAAAAAAAATGAAAAAAAAAAAATGAAAAAAAAAACGATAAAACAGCAGTGATTCTTCAGTTTCATTCCAATATTGTTCGTAAAAAAAAAAGAAGTAAAATAGTACAAAAAAAAACAAACTACCACGCACTTAGACCTAATACCATGTATTAGGTCTAAAAAAGACAGCACACCAAAAAATTACGCAAAACCATCCAACATTTTTGTCGTAATAAAAATAAGGTAGTTGTTAGGATAGAGTCGACAGATCGATATTTTAAATATTTTGTTTTAAGCAAAAACATTACGTATTCAATTGTCATGTCAAAAATAGTAATATATCCAAAAATTACGAAAATTCATCAAGTAGAACACCTGCTAATGCATTTTTATCAAAAGAAAAAGTATCGCTATAGACTACAAATATTACATGCCATGAACATGTAAGCTAAATTATACGGCCAGAGTTATGTCCCTGCGCGTGAATTCTTCACCGTCTACTTTATAACATCTAAAAAACATGCAATTTTATCCAATTTTTCTTAAAAAATTACTTTTAGCTATAATTAGCTTTTTACTCAATGAATTTTCGTATTTTTGGATATATTACTATTTTCGGCATAACAATTAAGTACGTAATATTGTTTTTGCTTAAAAGGAAATATATTAAAAAATAGAGCTGTCGATTTTATCTCAACAAGCACTAAAAATAAGAATTAAAATGTAAAAACTTCAAAATCAAACGAATTTTATTTATCAAGCAACGGTCAAGGTTAATGCCAAGGGAAATAACTTAAACTTTAATATAAGCAAGAAAAGAGTCAACAAAGCTCTCCCTCCTATTATTAAGAATAGCTTTCTAAAGTTGCACACTTTTTAAAACAAAAATACTGAATGACTTAACATAAATTTGGATGTACAGTCTTTATTTTTAACCCAACAGGTAAGTACATAATAAAGTTTCTGTGCATTTTTTTTTCTATTTAAATACACGGATTAGTAGCACCGAAATATCAGAAAAAAATGTTTATGGAGATCTAGGTTTCGGAATTGGTCCAAGTGTCTGACTGTCGATTTCGGTAAAGGATGAAAAAGATATAAAAATAAATAAATAAATAAACGAATAAAAAGAAAAAGAAAATTAAAAAGAAAAACGAAATGAAAAAGAAAAGAAAAAAAAATCTTCAGAAATTTGATCTTTGGAGTCCAAATAAGAATGTAGAATGTTTCTTATGTTCTAGCCATGTAGTTATCGTTATTTAACTGTTCGGAGAGGGGAAAATATAGCCCGTTGAACCACGCATTACGCTCAAGTTAGATGGTTTGACTCAGGAAGAGTTTATAAAGTTAGTTAAATAAAAATAAATAAATAAATAAATAAATAGAGAGACAAAAACCAAAAGTACACGCTTCCTATTTGATATATTCCCACCTTTTCTGTCCAACTATGGGTTAAATAGTATGAATACTTGTAGTGATATTCCCTATTGTTTATAATGGCATATTCCAGTCTTCTATTTTATAGCTAGTTTTACTACCTTTGACTGTTGGACATTCACTTCTGAAACTTGGTGGACAACTTAGGCAAAAACTAATGTGTATTTATACTAAATATGAAAAGAAAGGATATATTAATGATTCCGACATATTTTTGAAGGGTGGGGGGAGGGGGTATACTGTTCTAATGGTTTTCGAGATGTGTAATAACACTGATAATGTATTTTTATCTCCTGTATTCTTTGTTTCATCGTGGTTCAGTAATAAACACACTTGGATACGAGGTGCAAAATTACCAATAATTCTATCACATTCTCATCCTGCTTTTAGTTGTGATAACTCTCTGCGTCTTCTTTTGAAATTATCCTCCTATTCCGAATCACGCCATCTACTAATGAGACGGAACAAAAACTATGCTTCAGTGTTCACTCTAATTTATATATGTTATGTAATCGCCGAGCAACGCCAAGTAAAAAGCATTTATCCAGTTATTGGTCTATCTATCTATCTATCTATCTATCTATCTATCTATCTATCTAATTGTCTATCCATCTAGCGAAGTAAAGAGTTGAATCGTGAGAAACGATTAGTTGAGCGAGCGTGCCGGTGCAGAAAGTTTCCAGGGGGTCATGCTGTGACATGAATTAAACTCTGTGACCGATCAAGTTGCACCGGAAGGTTTGCAAACGGGGACCGGATATGACGTGTCAAGGGTTCTAGTTTGAAGAAGCCGAGTTAATTTTAGTGAGTTGGTTTCAAGACGCTAAAGAGATAAGATGGGTTAAACAATGTCTCCCCAAAAGGGGAGGGACGACGTTTTCCAAATGGATGCAAACAAACCACAAACCAAAGATCGTCATTTACTCCAGTTCTGTTGTGACGGAACGCCTAGGAGTGAACGGATAATATATCTAAAAACATAGAGCGTCTTATGTTCGTCTTGCATGTGTCTTTATTATAACAGAACCAGCTCCCCAAGACGTCGGCGAATTCCCCCGGAAGAAACACCAACAGAAGACAGGTACGTCGTTATGTTCGTGAATCAGTATATGTTTCTGACACATACGCACCCACATGCAGAGACTAGACGAGCACAGCCTGATAAAACAGACATTTAGGACATTAGACGGCCACAGCCTGATAAAAGGAGTTAAGTACGCAAACAGATAAGTAACACACACAAACATAATATAACATAAAAGTGAGAATGTGTGGGTGTGTGTGAGAACAACTCTCAACCTATATACTCAACGAATTTTTGACCTACAAACTTGAAATTTTGTATACAGGATATTCAGAACTGTGGAAAATTTTAATCGGGTTTTCATCTGGAAAAAGGGCAGCTAAAGGTTCAAAAATGTAACGTGGCGGGGAGGTCATCAGATTTTTATCTGTTTGTCAACTGTTTCACGACTGCGTATGCGCGAATCGTTCACATGGCAGCTTCCTTATGTTAAGAATAGGTAGGTCTGAAAGCATTTTTTAAAGATCGTGGAAAGCTGATCTAATGGTTATCGTACTTAACTCACCGTCTTTAGGTTTTAGTTTCGATCTCAGCTCGAGTATTTTTTTTTACTTCCAAGAAATGAACTGTTTAGAAAAAGTATAATACTCGCACACACATGTCTTAGTTTCTAACGGTTTTTTTTTTTGTACTTAAGTTTATTTTTTTTTTGTAAAGTAATTTAACATTATGTTCAATACGTACGGTATTTCTGTTTATAATAAGTAAGAATTCTGCATGAATTAAAATATAATATTTATGCGAATTTTACAAACGGGCAATTCCATGCGGCTTGCTAGTATTCATATAAAACCATAGAATTATATCAGTAATTTTTTTTTTGTTTTTTGCTCTGTTGACGGGGTTATGAATTCACCGACTGCAACTCAATGAACATGGGTCCCCCCCACACACACACACACACGCGCGCGCGCGGAAAACAGGGCTTTCTGTTAGCTGTGAGTGCCAACCCATGAGGTTAAAGGACGAGATCCTGGTGGTTAAACATTTCTCAACTTTGGCCCTTACTTTAGTTGAGGCGAGATCAAAGATGCCGTCCAATCAACTGGTGCCGTCATATCGTAGCATCTATAAATTAATTCCCGACCGTATTACTGAATCTGATTCTTAAAAAAAAAAAAAAAAAAAAAAAAAAAATCCAAACCTTACTTTTAATTTTCTTTTTATCTTCCTAAATAGATACTAGAAGGCAGTGACTGAGGGCCAATTGTGGAGAGAGAGAGAGAGAGAGAGAGAGAGAGAGAGAGAGAGAGAGAGAGAGAGAGAGAAAATCAATGCCAAAGTTTTAGAGAGTAATGTTTTCTGAGAGTAATATCGGATTCTTCTCTGTAAAATTTCCTTCTGTTAAATGTGATAAATATATACGCGCACACATTCTCCATCAAAAAATGAAGAAAAAAAAAATTATCCCCCATCAGTGTTCACACTCATCTATCTATCTAGCTATCTATCTATCACATAAAAGGAACTTTGTGTGTGTGTGTGTGTGTGTGTGTGTGAGTGAGTGAGTGAGTGAGAGAGAGAGAGAGAGAGAGAGAGAGAGAGAGAGAGAGAAAGAGAGAGTTCGAAACAGCTAGGCAGATTTTTTTAACGAAATTTCACATAAATATACTTGATGTATCTGGCAGTGTTCTTAGATAAATTGTGTATAGGCGTGTCTGCGATAAGTATCGAGAATCGACAAAATCCGATGAAAGAACAGACGATTTTGACCAAAGTTAACACCTTATGCAGCCTAATAATAACAAGTGCATTTGATAAGTTTTATTCCTACACAATCAGAAAGGTCTGGCATATAAAATGAACAGTAGGTTCTTTGATATGACAGGCGCGCGTTCGAAATGAATATTTCTGTTTAAAACACGATTGAACCATGATACTTTGACTTTTGCATTTTAAACTTAAATTCAAGCCTTTATAAACTAGAAGAGTGACCAGACGTTGCCCGGGATTGAATGATAGTTAACGAATGTTTCACACTTTTATATTTTTATTGTCATCAAAGTCGATGAAATAAACTATTTTTTAATCAAATCGATTGATTGCCAGCTCTAACTGAGGACACATTGTGATACACCTGGACGAAGCTTCACATGCTTTCGTAGTGACTAAGTTCACAATATATTGTAGTCTACATTGCACTGTAGAGAACCTACTGTTGGTTTTATAGAAATATTTTTATATATAACTGCTTGAATTAAAGTTTAAAATGCAAAAGTCAGGTATCATGCTTCAATTATGCTTTAAACAAAAATATTCATTTTGAACGCGCCTCTGTCATATCAAAGAACCTATTGTTGATTTTATATGTTGGGCTTGTATAATAATAATAAAATATCTTAAATGCATTTAGGCTGTGTAAGATGTTAACTTTGGTCAAAATCGTCTGTTCCTTCTTTCATCGGATTATTTCGATTATTGATAGTTATTGAAGATATTCCGATACAAAATCTTTCTAAGAACTCTGCCAGGCACATTAAGTACCTTGGTGTGAAATTTTATTAAAATAGTCCTGCTTGTATTCATATGAAATATAAACGTTTCAATAGATGAAGTTAAAAAGAAATAAAGTAAACGTTTCAAACTAAAGTTTTTAAAAAATTAAAGAAAAATATTTTACACGAATATTAACGTGTACACTCATATATATATATATATATATATATATATATATATATATATATATATATATATATATATATATATATATTCAGTATTTACTTCGGTGCTCAATACATAAGCAGAACTTAGTGAAACAATTGGCCTAATGGTTGCCCTTTGGAATAAAATAAATGTTTTAGTGAGGCTTATTTGGCATAAGTATATATTTTCATATTTATATATTTCCCCAAAATCTCTGGCCTTAATGGAGGGGAGACTAAAACTTGCTGCTATGGTTTCAATGATCTGAAATAACAGCGAGGGGAGACTTGATTCCAAATATTTCCTATATGTTATATCTCCCCTTGCTGTTATTTCAGATCATTTGAAACCATAGTAGTAAGTTTTAATCTCCTCTCTATCAAGACAAGAGGTTTTGGGGAAATATCAGATATTTTGTAATTCCTATGCAAAACTAAGAAAACAAAGGACTATGATTGAAACATTTTACGGCTGTAAAAAAGTACCAAAAATAAGTTCTGGATGATGGATAAGCCCTTTAATGTGCGACCTTAAAGGCAAATGTCACATCGCCCACTACATAATTCAGATCATTACCTTTCCAACAAGCCTTCATTTGTTAAATTCTGATCAATAGTTGCTGAAATTTGGAACTTATATTAAAAAAAAGTGGTACACACGCACACACACACACACACACACTGGTAGCCAAATTGAATATTGAAATGCTGATATCTTTTGTTCTATGGAACGGAACTGCATGAAAATTTGCAGGCTTTTTGAAGATTATAATACTATTCTACGGTTAAAATTTTATGACAATTGGAAAAAAAATATTTTCAAACCAATAAAATATGCCAATATTTGCCTAAATTTGTATATATAGTGTCCTGCAGGCCAGCTTCAGTGTTGCTGCTTTGGGTTTGTTTTTTTCTGCTTGGTTGTCTCCTGTGGCCTTGCCAGGCCACTTCTATATATATATATATATATATATATATATATATATATATATATATATATATATAAAGAGAGAGAGAGAGAGAGATGACAATCAAGGACACCCGCCATTGCCCAGGATTGAATGATGATCAACAAATGTTCCACATGTCTAATTTAAAATCGGTGAAATCGCCCATTTTCAATTAATTTTTTCAATTGCTAGTATATATATATAAATGAGAGAGAGAGAGAGAGAGAGAGAGAGAGAGAGAGAGAGTAATAGTAGGTACTTAATTTTAAAACAGAACAATTGTTCTTTTAAAAAGATATGCTTTGTAGAAAATCTGCCAATTTTTAATGATGGTCATTAATCAAAATGGCCGACAGTCACCTTCTCACACTATGAAGATCATCTGCTAAATTGAATTTCAATAAATTAATTAATGAGATAAACAATAACCAACAATCACTCTTGCAAGGCACTAAATATGCTCTTAGGAACATCTACTGCTAAAATATAAATCACTGCATGATTATAGCAGAAATTGTTTCACAGGAGAGAATGAAAGAAATAAACAAATAAAAAAAGAAAACTATTTGATCCAAATATAAGGCAATGAGAGAACTGGAAAATCTTATTTGAGAATTTGTTTTACGGCATATCAACCCTTATTGGCTTATTTAATGCCGAACATGGTCATGTTGGCTAAAGATTTTATGCTTTAAATTCTTTATATTTCCAAATATTTATTTATCGAGTTTGATGTGGTTGTTTTATAGACAAAGAGTGTTTTTATACTTTTTTTTTTTATTAGTGTTGTTTTGGAAACTTTTGACGTGAAACTTCATAATTTGCGCATTCATTCATTTTGCAGATTTATCGTCATCTTCGTAGATGTTGTTTCACCACATGTCGACCAATTCATCCCCTGGCCTTCTTCAGGAGATTCAATGCGACAGGATAGGAATGTTGAGTCTTGTAACTGTATCCCCAGTAATTACTGCCTTCCATAGTTGTTGTTGTCTTACCACGTTTTGGTCATCTAATCCTCTGGGATTCTTGGGTAGGATTGAAACCACTATCTTTAAACAATGCCCACTTGGAACCGTAGAGACTCAATGCTTTTATCCACTGCGTCAGGTGAGCATTGTCTGAAAATAGTGGTTTCAATTTTACCCAAGCAGGCCACAGGATTAGATGGCCAAAACGTGGTGAGACAACAACTATGGAAGGCAGTAATTAGTGGGGATACAGTTACAAGTCTCAGCGTTCCTATCCTGTCGCAGGTAATCACCTGAAGAAGGCCAGAGGATGAGTTGGCCGAAACATAGTGAAACAGCAACAACTATAAAGATGATAACAGTTCACAAAAAAAATGAATACACAAAGTGTTTTTATTTTTGGCTTTGCAGAACATGATTGAGTTTTGCAAAGGTAAAGGAAAGAAAAAAAGCAATAACATCAATGCTTGGTGCATTTTAGGTCGGGAAACTGGTACCTTCAGACAGCCTGATCTAGTAGCACCAGTATTGGTAAGGGAAGCAAGAGACTTGGTAAGAAGAAGAGGAAGTAGGAGGAGCAGAAGATGAGAGGAGGAGGAAATGGGGGTGATGAAATGATGAAACACAAGCTCATATTATTAACAATTTAAACACAACTATTTCTTTTCATTGAAATATTCACTGTCATCTCATGAACAGTTGGATGCAGCTACCACTAGTCTCTCACATTTAGACCGGGTCTAAAAAAAAGAGTCTCAAATCTAATATGTCCCACATTGTCAATCAAGCTCCAACCTCTGTCCCATCACTGTAATGTCACATCCCTAAGCCTGTTTTACAAATACTTTAATGGAATATGCTCTGATGAATTCATAGCATTTGTGCCTCCTTGACGTACTTACTCCCGACTAACCTGACAAGCAGTACAATCCCACCCCTTCACTATGGAGGTCCTTAGAAATCGAAAGCCTTCGATCCTAATAGTTTCTTCCCTTAGACTGCTAGACTTTTAAATTATCTCTATTATTACTAACCTGCAGAACTTTTAATACAATCTCACTGCTCAACCATACAGAGTCCCAAATAGTAGCCATTATGTTCCAAGTGGCAATAGGGCTTGTTTGGGGGTGAAAAAGAATTAAAAAAAAAATTTTTTTTTAATGTAAATTCATTAAATGTGGTGTGTAATTAACCTGGCAAGCAACAAAATCCCACCCCTTCATTGTTGAGGTCCCTAGATGCCAGAATGCCTTCTATTCTAATAATTTATTTGCTCGGACTGTTAGACTCCGGAATTTCCTTCCTGTCTCCTGCTTCCCTGGCTGTACTAACCAGTCTAAAAGTTTAAATGTAAAAATAAAAATAAAAAATAAAACAATAATATAAAGTGAAAATAAGAACAGTCTAAACAGTGTAAAAGTTTAAATGTAATGTGAATAAACATTTTCCACAACCCCCTGTTAGACACGATCCCAAAGATGGAATACTGTTGCCACATCTGGGCAGGAGCTGCTAGAAAGGACTTGTCCTGCCTTGATAGAGTTCAAAATAGACTTTGTAGCCTCGTAGGAGATGTCCTTTTCTCTTCGCTGCAACCTCTATCTCACAGAAGAGATGTTGCGAGTTTGTCTATGGTGTATCGTTATTTTAATGGAAAGTGTTCGACTGAGCTTCAATCTATGGTCCCCCCTCGCCAAACTTTCACAAGAAACACTCGTCTAGCTGTAAACACTATCAATAATTCCCCCCCCCCACTCTTTATCTGTGCCTAAACCTAAACGTAGATTCCATGAACAAAGCTTCTTTCTTAGAACTGCACGCCTGTGGAATTGTCTTCCGTTTTCCTGCTTTCCGGCTGACTACAATATGGTTGTGCTCAAGTCTAAAGTAAATAAGTTCTTGATGAGCCGCTCCATATAAGTTATCAAATTTACCAAATTTTCATTACTAATGATTACTATATTGTCCAATTGCTACTGTACACTCTTTAACCCTTATCCTTGAGTGGCCTCTGGGCCTTGATAATGTGGTGATGCCTATGTAAAAAAAAAAAAAAAATAGTACCTCTTTATATTCAAGTGGCAATATGCCTTGTTTGGGGTGGAAAAGTGTTTTAAAAATATATATATTTTTTTAATTCATTAAAATTTAGTGTTTAGTACCTTATCAGATTTCTATATTTGTTTCAATTCTATTGGTTTCATTTTTGTTGATTAATAATGACTAAGCCTTACATCTAGAAACCTTATTCTAATTTTGATCAATATTCGTTGCATGATTTTGATTGTAGACAATGTTTAAATATTTTAAGATCAAGGGGTCTTAAGAAATTGAAATTTAGGGAATCTTGCTTAAGCTGTGTCTAATGACTATGGATCAAATTCAATGCTAATCTGAAATATTTTCATTTTTTAAATGAGAGGTTATGCTCGTATAAGACCCAAAATCCCTTTAAAATATTGTAAAGAAACTTAGAAAAATGTCTAATATTTACCGTTAAAATTTCACAAGAATCAGATTTATCTGAATTCTCACAAAGAGCTCATGCTCTATTTTTACCCGCTTTGCGTGAAACTAAATATAGCCTACATTTGGACCCCTTACACCTAACAGCTGTGTTCCAAAATTCACAATGATCGGTTCATTATTTTAGGAAAGCAACATGTACATAAAAATGTATAAACATACCCAACTTTATAGAGATATGTTTATATTTATTAACCCTTATCCCTGAGTGGCTTCCGGGCCTTGATAAGTGGTGATCACTGTGTAAAAAAAACAAAAACCAAAAAACATGAAACATTAATCCGCACTGAAGAGCTGTGATACAGCGAAACAGTTCATCCGTGGATGACTATATATGCTCCTCTTTTTGGGTAGAAGCTCCCATAAGAACTCTGGCACTTGACAATGTATACATTGAGATTTCAATTGCATTCAGCGGGTGTCAGATTATAGGGTAGAGTGTTGACAGTACGATCAACAATAGGAGTTTTGGTTCATTTGCTAGTCTAGCCGCACTAAAGAACTGTGATACAGAAAAACAATCTGAATAACTAATAGTTATATATATATATATATATATATATATATATATATATATATATATATATATATATATACATATTATTTTTGTGATGTAAAGCTATATATTTTATAAAGGTAAGTAAGTGTGTATATGTGTGTGTGGGGGGACAAGGACAATTCTCAACCTATATGCTCAACGGATTTTTGATCTACAGACTTGAAATTTGGTACATAGGGTATTCAGACACGTGGAAAACTTTTTAATCGGTTTTCATCCGAAAAAAAAAAAAAAGGCCTGCTAAGGGATCAAAATTAAAAAAAAAAATTGGTAATTGGGCGGAGACATCGGATTTTTATCTGTTTGTCAACTCTTTCACAACTGCGCATGCGCGAATCATTCATATAACAGCTTCCTTATATTAAGAATAAGCAGGTTTAATGCTGCTCTAATGGTTATCGTACTTAACTCACTGTCATTAGGTTTGGGTTTCGATCTGAGCTCGAGTATTTTTTTATGTACAAGTAGTGAACGGTTTAGAAAAAAAAAACATAATACTCGCATGAACATGCCTTAGTTTCTATTTTAATTAAAATATAATATTTATGCGTAGTTTACGACCGGACAACGCCGGGCGGCCTGCTAGTATATATATAATCCCAAGTACTAATCTAGACATCTGATCATATGTATGTAGTATTGTAAGCGTATACACCTGTTTCTGTTGTAGTCAACACAAAATAGCAATATGCCAATATATATCATGTAATTAAAAAAAAAAAAAATAGTCATGTGCCTACCACCACCACTGCCATCCCCTCCTACCAGAAGAAAAAACAACAAAAAAAAACAAGAAACAAACAAAAAAAAACACAGAAAACAACAACAATATTAGCAAATTCTTTGAATAATGAAGGTAAAAATGCTTGCTTCAATAGAAACTCTAGCGCAAACTACGTCAGCTACAACGGTGTTTCTAGAGATTTCTTCTTACAGATAAATTAGGGAAGGGTGGGGGAGGGGGATAGAGAGGTGTCCTTGGGTTGAAATAATAAAAGGAAAAAAAAAAAAAGGTGGAAATAGAAATGACAGCCAAAAAAGGGGGGGAGGCTGAAAGATGAGTTGTTAGGAGATCGGTGAATGGGCTCTTTAAGATGCTGTCAAAAGGTATCAATATGCTTTCGCTTTTTTTTTTTCCTAGGCACCTGCTTCATCCCTCCCCCTCCCCTTTCTTACCCTCAAAGTCTTTACCTTACCTCCAACATCGCTCATCCCGCCCTTCCAGCCTGTATTATTGCGTCTCTATTGTTCGGTTTCGGGGAGTCTGTAGATATTGACTTTCATAACTTTTATTTATTTATTTATTTATTTATTCATTTATTTATTTATTTATTTTACCTAAGAAAACATCTTGTATATTTCTTTGTTTACAGACACGAGCCGATGTGGATGAAGCGTTCAGGAGAAGGAGTAGAAGTCGTAGTTATAGCAGTGAAAGATAAAGGACACAAGAAGAAGGGTAGACGGAGGGGGGGGGCGAAGGAGATAAAGATAAAACGAACGGGAAAGAGAAGGATCGGGAAAAGCGAGGAAGAGTAAAGAGTGGGAAGGGGGAGAAGAGATACAAGAAAAAGGAAGAAGAATAGAATAGATGTGAGAAAAAAAAAACAAATGGAGTGTTAAGGGAGAGGAATGGGAGGGAAATAGATAGGGAGAAGAAAAAAAGTGGGAGATAGAATAGGGAAGCGAAGACGGAAGAGGAAGTAGAAAAGTGGAGAAGGAAGAAAGAAGAATTAGGAAAAAAGGAGGAAAATGGAGAGAGGAGGGGGGGAGGAGGAAAAAGAGGAAGGAGAAAAATTTGCCAGAAACGTGTAGACGAACGAAATATTTGCCAGAAACATATAGACGAACGAAAAATTTGCCAGAAATGTGTAGACGAACGAAAAGTTTGCCAGAAACGTGTAAACGACGGAAACATTTGTTAGAAACGTGTACACGAACGAAAAGTTTGTCAGAACGTGTAGAAGAACGAAAAGTTTGCCAGAAACATGAAACAAAAAGTTTTCTGAACTGAAAACAAGGAAACATTGAAGTTAAGACTTTTAAAGAATAAATTGGCAGAAATGAAGAAAGCATCGAAATGAAAATTTGAAATAGAAAAAGATCGAGAGAAAAATGAAGAGAGAATGAAAATGAAAAATTAGAGAAGGCAAATTTGAAGAAAAAAATGAAATCAGACGAAAGCAAAAAGAACTGTTTATGCTAAAATTATGAAAATATATAAAGCGGGGAAATCTTTGACGAGGAAAAAAAAAAGAAACAACTAAAATATGAAAGGAGAGAGAGAGAGAGAGAGAGAGAGAGAGAGAGAGAGAGAGAGAGAGAGAGAGAGAAGCAAACACTGAGAAAGAGAATAAATAAAAATATTACTATATTAATGAGTAAGAGCGTCTTTAGAAAGTGTTTAAGAAGAATATAATATCTCTATTTCTACAATTATATAAACGCAACTTTGTGTGTGTGTGTGTGTGTGTGTGTGTGTGTGTGTGTGTGTGTGTGTGTGTGTGTGTGTGTGTGTGTGTGTGTGTGATAGAGCGAGTGAGAGAGAAAGAAATAGAGAATTCGTTCCTTATAGACTCCGAAACGGCTTAACAGATTTTCTTCATAATTTACAGATCTTTAGTGTATAAGTCTGGGAGTGATCTTAGTTAAGTTTTGTCTCAGGATACATCCGATAATTACCGATAATCGAAACCGTTATTTTAATTTATCTATCACCGGTAAAGTCATTTTTCCATATTGTCGCTTAGCAACAATGATAGAACAACGGGCCGTGAAAATTCTATTGCTGATAGCTTTTTTTTTTTTTTTTTTTTTTTTTTGTTGCATGACGTGGTCTGTAGGTTCAAATTCTGAACGTAAATTTCTTAATGTTTTTTTTTTTTTTCGTTAACTGGAAAGAAGTTTATATAAAATAATTTCATAAAAGAAACAGTAGGTTCCCTAGAGTGCAATATAGAATAACATAAATTTTGGACTAAGTTACATTTATGGAGGCGTGTGAAGCTTCCTCCCGGGTGATTTCACGGATTTTGATGACAATAAAAATATAAGAGTGTGAAATATTTGTTGATCATCATTCAATCCCGGGCAACGTCGGGTCTTCCTGCTACTTGTATATAATCTCATATAGAAGTTTGAAAACTGCATTCGCTGTTTTTCGCAATTCACGTAACGCCTGCGGACAGCGAAGAAACACTGTATAATAAAAATAAATGAGTAAAAATAAATATATAAGTCAAAACCAAATTAAACTAAAAAAATAAATAAATAAATAAAAAGGTTATCAGTCTCTGCTGAATGATAAAGGAGGAAGGAAAGACCGAGGAGAGAGAGCACTGATCAGACCTTCACTAGAACAGTGCAAAGCGGACTAGGACCTTGGAGATGCTTATTGTCATCCAAATCCCAGGGAAGACCAATGATCATTGTCATGGAGAAATCAACAGTAAGCGGCTGTTGAGATAACACAAAAACATTTTCAAATGTTATTAGAAAAAGGTGGAGAGTACTAGAAATTCGGAGAGACTTGTCGCTCAAACTCCAGAACACCATCGGTTATTATTAAGGAGGACTAGCAGGGAGAACTGACGTTGCATGGGGGTTGGATGAAGATCAAAAAATGTTTCACACTCCTATATTTTTATCGTCATTGAAAAATCGGTGAAATCACCGATTTTTCAATCAAATCGATTAATTGCCTGCACTAGTTGGGGACCCACTATGGTGCACCGGGAGGAAACTTAACATTTATTGTCACAGTGACTTAGTCCACAATGCATTGTAGTTTACATTGCACTGTAGAGAGCCTACTGTTGATTGTATAATTTATATATATATATATATATATATATATATATATATATATATATATATATATATATATATATATATATATATATATAATGGCTTGAATTTAAGTTTAAATTACAAAAGCCCAGTATCATGGTTCAATGGTGCTCTAAACAGAAACATTCATTTCGAATGCACCTATGTCATATCAAAGAACCCAGTGTTTATTTCATACGCCAGGCCTTTCTATTTGTGCGGTAATAAAACTTTTCAAATGCACATGATGTTAGATTGTACAAGGTGTTAAAAATTACCTGTCCCTTCATTCAGGCACATAAACTACGTTTTGTGCGAAGTTTCATAAAAAATTGGCCCAGCCGTTTAGGGGTCCATAGCGAACAAACTCACACATACACACAAAGTTCCTTTTATATCATGCTAGAGATTTCTGGTGATGCGAGAACTTCTAGTAATTACTAACAATAATAAGAAATTTAAAACTATATTATCACTAGGGCTATGACAACAGATTATTCTTTTCATTGTTTTGACTCTCGAGTATATATCTGACACAGTTAGACACAGTTAATCAACCGAGAACCACATCACTCTATATAAAAGCATATAAGATATTAACGGATACACACTCGAGAGTCAAAACAATGAAAAGAATATGCTGTTGTCCTAGCCCTAATTATTAGAAAACAAGAATTTAAGAAATTACAAGATGGAGGGAGCGGGAAAATCCAAAAATAAAAAAAATTATTAGACAAGAAGAATGCATGAAACAACTCCTCACTCTCTATCGATGCTTAAACCTAAACGCGGATTGCATGAATAAAGCTTCTTTCCTAGAACTGCTCGTCTGTGGAACTCTATTCCACTGGTCTGCTTTTCAGCAGACTACAATATCATCTTCAAATCCAACGTAAATAAGCTCTTGTTGAACCGTCCTCTTAAATAATTTAGTTATACCAAATTTTCACTACTGACCATTACTACGCTATTGCTCCGTTGACTACCGTATACACATTAAGCTTAATTCTTGAGTGGCCTTGATAAGTGGTGACCCCCCCCCCAAAAAAAAAAGGTAAGTATGAAACCTTGTCGTAATGGAGAAAGCCAAAAAGTTCCAGAAGGTTATATAATAGATGCCTACAATGTCAGAATTTTGAAATGGTGATGTTGACCTCGAGGTTTATAGAATGTGCAAAATATTCGAGCAGGTGCATTTTGTGTGCACGTGGCGCAGAGATGGTAGCAGCCACTGCAAATTAGGAGGGCAAGATTATCATACATGAGAACGCAGAGGGCGAATAGGTATTCTGTTTTCGTTGCCTTCGTTTCATTTGTTCTTGAACCGGGAGTCATTTCGGAAAAGGAATAGAAGAATGGCCATCAATAATAACAGAAAAAAAAAAAAAAAAAAAAAAAAAAAAAAAAAAAACAAGAATGACTATATGAATCAAGAAATGAAAGAGAAAGCTGAATTAAATGGAAGACAGAGATGAAATTTGTGCGAAGACAATATGGTAAAAAGGAACGGAAAGGAAAAGAAAATGAATCGAGTTAAATGTCAAGAATATTTGGAAGAGAATGATGAGCTTGTATTGATATCAAACGAGTTGGAGATTAAGCAATTCTCAGAAAGATAAAGTAAGAGATGAAACAAAAACCAAATCGAACAAAAAAAAAATGGAGGATGTGAAATATATAAAAGAGGGAAAAGAGGCTAAAAGTATTTCAATAGTAGTATCAATCGAGTTGGAGATCAAGCAATTCGCAGAAAAAAAAAAAGATAGTAAAAGACAAAACAGAAACAAAATTAGAAAAAAAAAAAAAATGGAGAAAGCAAAAAATATAAAAGTGGTAGAAGGACGAAAAGTATTTCAGCAGTATTTTAAGTTTATATCATCACATTCTCGTTCAAGGCAATCGCGAAAAAAAAAAAATGGAGGACGAAAATCGAGAGTAGAGAAAGCTCACAAAGAAAATATAAAATTAATAAATATTTCTCTAAAGAATTTTTCCTTTTCGAATATCGAATCACCTGCCAAATCTAAATTCTTTACTGTGCACAAACCAAAATCAGCCATTAAAAAAAAAATGTCTGCTTTAAAAAGTATTGGTTTCTGAGCCATTACAATTCTTTCTTATTATCATGATAACCCTTTAGTTCTAAAATAGAATTTAAAAAATAATCCCAAATTGATATTAAAAAATAAAATGACTAAGAATAATAACTTATGGCTATTATAGTATTCAGTCGACTGTCATTTTTTATGAGTTCTCATAAAAACAAAAACTCGACCTATTTTGAGCCATTAAGATCAAGGAAAAAAATGACGAAATAACAGGGTCTTATGTAGGACATGAAAAGAAACTGGAATCTTAGGAAGATCTTCATCATTCCAGTAATTATAGGAGCAATCGAACTCATGAAAAGGAATTTCAAAAACTACCTGGCAAATATCTGACAAATATACCCTGGTGAACCAAGCGCAAGAGAGATATAAACAATTGCACTTAAAAGAACGGTTAGAATCTTAGAAAGATCTCTTGGTTTGAATGTATGAAATTTCGGGGGAATTCCTGACATCCGATAGAATGCCCCATCCTCAGCTAAAACAAAATAAGAAAATTAAAAAAAGAACAAAAAAAGAAAGAAAAGCACTATTCCTTTCATTCGTTTATCATTTTCATTACAGCAGGCACCAAAATACCACATTTACCACAAAATCGCATTTATTTGTGGGCTACAGAACTTAAAATATCCACAATGATTTTAATTTAATTTTTTTTTTTTTTACTAAAAAGTGTTAGTTTGATTTGAACTCAAAAGGTCTGTTTAGAGAATGTTATTTAAACAACTAAAATACGTTTTTTGTTTTTTTTAATGTTTTTTTTTTCTACTGCATTATTATGTTTTTCTGTGGCTTAGTTTATTTATTTTATAGTTGAATGAAGTCAAATGATTTAATGGTTGTTTGACTGTGTTTTATGAGATGGCCTCAAGACTGATACCACATAAAAGCAGAAAACCTTTATATTAAAAAAAAAGATTAAAAAAAGAAAAAAAAAAAAAAGAAACACTAGCAAAAACCAATACAAGAAAACCAAAAGCAAATTGATTGAAATATAAAATTGACACAAAACGATAGTCAGTGCTAATATATTATGCACCCAGCTATCATTTACTTTCTTTGTGTTATTATCAATGAGTAAGAATTAGTTTTTTTTTTTTTTTTTACACAGGAATCATCACTTATCAAGGCCCGGAGGCGACTTGAGGATAAGGGTTAATGGGTATACATTAGTCAATGTGATTATAGCGTAGTAAACATAAGTAGTGGAACTTTTGTGAATTGGATTACTTGGGAGGACGGTTCATCAAGAACTTGTTTACATTGGACTTGAAGACAACCATATCGTAGTCAGCTGAAAAGCAGGCAAACGAAAGAGAGTTCCACAGGGATGCAGTTCTAAGAAAGAAGCTTTGTCCATGGAATCTATATTTAGGTTTAGGCACAGATAAAGAGTGGGAAACTATTGATAGTGGTTTTGGCTAGACGAGTGTTTTTTGTGAAAGTTTGGAAGGGGGGGGGACCATAGATTGAAGCTCATATGAGCACCTACTATGGAAATAATGATAAAACAAAGACAGGCTCGCAACGTCTCTTCTGTGGGAAAGAGGTCGCAGGGAAGAGAAAAGCGTTTCCCCCATTAAGCTATGAAGTCTATTTTGAACTATCAAGGCAGGATAAGCTGCTTCTAGCAGCTCCAGCCCAGATGTGGCAACAGTACTCCATCATTGGCCGTACCTGGCTTTTATATAGGTAGAGAATTGCATCAGATATCTACTGGAGCGGTAGAAAGATCCTACCATTTTTCCAGCAACCTTGGCAATGGATTTGATATATGTGTTCCATTTCAGATCAGGAGTAGAGGTCAAGCCCAGAAGCTTGTCAAAACATGTAGCCTCCCCAAAACGAGAGCCATTCTTTAACATAGATAAGATTCATGACAACTATTGTGGTTAAGAATAAATTGTTAACTATTCTGTACTTTCATCTAACAACTTTTAGAGTTAATTTAGCAGGTCGCCCGGCGTTGCCCGGTTGTAAAATACACTTAAATTTAATATTTTAATTCATGCTGATTTCGTATTTATTATAAAACCAATCCTCTATTGATTATTATATTGTACCCAATATAGAGTAGTGATTTCAAAGTTAAAAATAAAAATGACCTAGATGCCGTCAGCTAGAATCGGAACTAAAGCATTTAGTGCTCCAGCTTACTGTTTGAGCTATCATAAGATGGATAAGAAAACGTTAAAATTTAACCGATTTCAACATATAAATATATATTTGTGCATGCGTACAAGAGCACTTTAAGTCGACTTACGCCTACCAAGTTCATTCTTTTTTCAATTTTGACGCTGTAGTAGCTAACAAAAAGACAAATCGAATTTGTTCTATAGGTCAAATCCCTTGAATATCAAGTTTCAATTCTGTAGAATAAAAATTAGTGGAGGAGTTTGGTGGTCTAGACCATTCTGCACACACAACAAGGTTACTTTGATAATATATATATATATATATATATATATATATATATATATATATATATACACACACATAAAGACATGTGCAAGAATTTTTACATCCTAAATGCTGCACAATTAAGCACAATATAGAAAATATGTATAAATAGAATTGATCATAATAGTTAAATGAAACTAATCATTCACTAAGAAACCATAAAAAATTAATAATTAATTAATGAAAATTCATTTTTCAAAAGAATATGCAAATTAGTTAACCTTTAACTTATATATCCACGACTGAGTATATAAGTTCATTTTAATAAATTTTAAATAGAAAAAGTGGGCTTTTAGTATCAATGTCAATATAAATATAAAAATATAGAAATAAGAGTAGTGGTAGATGGACAAAAATCGGAGGCCTGCAATATAAATGCTGGAGTCCCTCAGGGGGCAATCCTGGGCCCAACTCGCTTCCTGATCTACATCAATGACCTCCCTAAACACATACTTAAATCATTCGGTGACATCTATGCTGATGACACGACCATCTACGGCAACACATCAAAAGCTGTAAATGACAAAGTTCCCTCTGATTCTCTCTCCTCTGATCTTGAGCGCGTGGTTCAGTGGGGGAAGATGTGGCTGGTTACCTTTAATGCATCCAAAACCAAACTCCTATCCTTACATCATCAACGCTCTGATCCCCATCTGGCATCAATTGTGATGGATGGCTCTCGTCTGGGTGAGGCCCCGTGTTTTGACAAGCTTCTGGGTTTGACCTTTACTCCTGATCTGAAATGGAACACGTACATCAAGTCTGTTGCCAAGGTTGCTGGAAAGATGGTGGGATCCTTCTACCACTCCAGAAGATATCTCACTACTGATGCAATTCTCTATCTATATAAAAGCCAAGTACGTCCAAGGATGGAATACTGTTGCCATATCTGGGCAGGAGCTGCTAAAAACAGCCTATCCTGCCTTGACAGAGTACAAAATAGATTTTGTGGCTTAATGGGGGATGCCTTTGTCTCTACCCTGCAACCTCTCTCCTACAGAAGAGACATTGCGAGCCTATCCTTGTTTTATCGTTATTTCCATCGCAGGTGCTCGTCTGAACTCCAATCTCTGGTCCCCCCTCGCCAATCTTTCACAAAAAACACCCGTCCAGCTGAATCCACTGTGAAAAATTTCCCCCACTCTATATCTGTGCCTAAATCAAAACGTGGATTCCATGAATAAAGCTTCTTTCTTAGAACTGCACGCCTGTGCAACTCTGTTCCGTCTGCCTGCTTCCCACCTGACTACAACTTGGATGTGTTCAAGTCCAACGTTAACAAATTCCTAATAAACCGCCCCCTTAAGTAAACACTTCATCAAATCTCCACACTAACGTAATGTACTTGCAATAACCCTTATCCCTGAGTGGCTTCCGGGCCTTGATAAGTGGTGATCACTGTGTAAAAAAAAAAAAAATGTCAGTGCGACAAAAAAAAAAAAACCTCAGCTTTAACGTTTCTGAATTTTTGAGATGAGGATTGGTTATATATGTCTTTTGGATTCGTCAGACTACTGTTCACACTCAAGATGAGAACAGTAGTCCGATGAATCCAAATAATATGAAAACTCAACTTTATGTGTGCATAGATTCATCACACTGTAGCCCAAACTTATGAATCCAAATTTGCCACCTTCTTTAAAACAGACTTTTGATCCGAGCCGGCAGCATCTCATTTGCATATGAGCAATGAGATTTCACATTACTTCATGAAAGCCAAATCAGAAGGAGCAGCCATTTTCTTTTTTTTACTCAAAACTGAATCAGAGGTTTGTACAAATGTTTTACTATTATTATTTATTACGAGTGGCGACCAGGCATTTTATCATAGCTATAATTTACATAAGGAAATAAATACATCTGAATGACTTATGTTTGAGTCGTGCTCTGACTGCAACTTGACCATCGCAGCACACTTTCACCAACCTCTGAGACAGATCACACAATATGGCTAACTAATCCCAATTCCATAGTCAAAGACTAACTATATCTGAAGCCTGCTGTGCTGCTAGGTTAAGTTTGATTGTTGTTGCCTAGATTTTCAACTGCCAACTAGGATGATTCCACCAACCATACAGAAAGAGGGAGGAGGAGGAACTCATAGATGAGCACTACCTCTGGCCATTGATCTGCTGAAACCATTTAGACAGCATTGGAGAAAGATGGATGCCAAGTCTTAGAGATTCAACTATCAACAGAGAGATTAAGTTGCTCACCATTCCAGTGAAATCAGTCATTGTTTTCTGCATAGCATAGAATAGACCTCCTATAATTTATCTCCCTTTGCCGACCCCCCCCTTTTTTTAGGGGATTCTTTCAGACTTGTCACCGGCAGAAGCTTCCTTCCCTGGTTGTCTTCTTCATGACCCTCATGGTAGTTTTCTATCTCTTTAAGTATCTTGACATTTTGAGCATCGTCTGTCAGAATTACTTCTTTCTATCTCTCTAAGGGTGAAATTAAATCGTGCTGCTGCTGCTGCTATTATTATTATTGTTATTATTATTCATTTAAGCGAACTTTGTGTAGCTTCTCACCCACCCCATCCAGTTTCCATCTCCATGTAACCCAACTTGTATCTTTTCCTTTCTAGCATTATTTTTATGCTTAAAAACCATGTTCTCTTCTGCATATCATTTAGCCTACACCTCTCTTTAGATTTTAGTAACTCTCTCGTCACTGCCTCGTCTTCATTTTATGATATATTCACGAGGTGCCTTCAATAAGTTTCCAGACTTTTTTGTACAGGCATTTAAAATCATCATAGATGCTTGAAAATTCAGTATGTTATTGTTATACATCTTATGAAATAACTGGACAATTTTTATGATTTCAAGTTCAAATGAACAGCTACAGCAATAATTGGAATACACCATATATATATGTATATATGTTGTGTGTGTATGTGTGTGTATATATATATATATATATATATATATATATATATATATACATACACACATACACACACAACATATATGCATATATGCATATATATGGATGCATGCACACACACACGCACACATATATATACACCACATACAAACACACGCACATACATACACATGTGTGTGTATATCTCTCTCTCTCTCTCTATATATATATATATATATATATATATATATATATATATATATATATATATATATATATGTAGAAATATTCTTTATTCATTTATATTTCCCTTTTTATATATACCAATCCTTATTCAAGAAGTTCAATATATATATATTTAGTTTGAAAATATATTTTGGAGTTCTGCCATGTTTGAAATAGCATTTTCTTTCGTCTGTCATGCTTAAGTTTCAAATATTTCTCTTGGTTTATTATGCCTTATTTTGAAATAGGATTTCTGGCCTGCCATACTAAAGTTTGAAATAACGTTTCCTTTGGTCTGTCATGCTTAAGTTTGAAATAGGACTTGCCTGTCTCACTTAAGCTCAAAATAACATTTTCAAATCGCTAAATGCACCCCAACCTTTCTTGGGAATATGCGTTTTTGATTTAACTTATCAAAAAGTTTTGAATAAAAACAGAAATTTGAATATTAGCGGCTAAGAGGATTTTCCACTTTATTCATAAAAAAAAAAAAAAATAAATGATCAATTGTTTTGTAAAAAGAAAGAACGCTGTTTAAAAACCTTGATGCATAGATTTATATGCGTTTATTTTATGGCCGAGTAACCCCGATTGAAATTTAAAGTTATTCCATTATGTAAGGAGATTAAAAAAAAGAAAGAAAAAGAAAATTCGGTAAAAAAAAAAAAAAAAAAATACTCTTACACGTTTTACTATCATTTCTACCTCCAACAAGGCACAGTACCACTTTATCGTAAAGGGCTTCTATTTGGAACCAAATTTACAAGGATACTATGTAGGGAGTTGGGCAGCAAAAAATCTGTTCACATTACACTTGGACTTCTGCATGTCAGTACAGCCGGGGAAGCAGGGATCCGGGAGGGAAATCCAAAGTCTAGCAGTTAGAGGGAAGAAGCTTTTTGAGTAGAAGGCTTTACATCATTTAGGCATCTCTTTAGTGTAGAGGTGCGATTTTGCTGCTTGATAGGTTTATCAGGGGTATCTACATCGATGGAGTACTAGTACTTTGAGTTCGTCAAATCACATTCCATTAAAATACTTGTAACACAGGCTATTTCATAAAAATAAATGATTCTATTTTTTAGGCTATTACATATAAACGGACTGAAAAACCTGATGGTAAAATACCCCCACCTCAATTATTAATTTAGAATTTAATATTGAGGATAAGTTTTTCATATAGATTTAACATAAAATGATCATCCACTTCCCAACATTTAAGGACATGTGGCCATTTGTTTTTTAACTCTTGACCATTTTCTAAATTTCTTGGAAATCAATTGTGTACGTTAGAAGAGGGATTTTCTTTGTATTGCCACCTAAGTTGAAGAAAAGGTTAAGGCACGTAAATTTTTTTTTTTTTTTTAGGGGGGGGGGGTATCTATTTTTATTACAAAGCTTTTTTTTGGGGGGGGGGTATCTATTTTTATTATAAAGTTTTTTAGGCTATAATTGCTAAAATACAGGATGTTTTTTTAGAGGCAATGAACTTTAAATTGGCAACTATTTTCTTTAATTGTCGATTTGGCAACTATCGGTTATTTGAGTTAACCTTGCTTTGGCAATTCATCATTGAAAAGGCTAACACACAAGCAGCAAATTTTGCAAATGATACGATCAACTTACTGAGAGAAACGTTTGACGAACAAATAATTTCACGAAATGGATCAGTCAACTGGTCAGTGGTCACTTCGTTTTTGTGATTCAATCCAATTAGATTATCTTCAGAGGCTGTGATGAGGATTATTGACATGCTCGCACAAGAGAACTTCTATGAGGCCTTCCAGAAGTTGTTGGAACGGTATAACAAGTGCATTACAGCCGGAGGAGATTACTTCGAAGGGGACTAGAGTTTCATGTGTGTGTTATCAATAAAAGTGCGCATACAAAAAAAGTCTGGAAACTTGTTGAAGGCACCTCGTACATATGTGTTCCAACGGTTTTAAAACGATCATATATCCTTTAATTCTAAAGTGACATATAGGCCTTGAGCGGTGACCCATTAGTAAAAAAAAATTTTTTTTTTAAAGTGTGGATATCTTTACTCCTACTACAGGGAAATCATTATTTATAAAGCGAGCTATGAACTTTTATGACCAGTTTTCCAGCTAGTATCGAAATATATACAGCAAAAAAGACTGATTTATAGAAAACTCATTTTTTTGCGTTGACATCATTTATTTCAAGAACAAATCAAATCCGGTTATCTTCAAAAGTGTGCAGGGTAGAGTTTCTGACGTTAGAGGTCAGCTAAAATTCAGTCCCAAATAGAATCGTTAATGGCTGTGTTTAGATGATGAGGCAGAAATGACTTCAAGTTTTCTGACATTTGTTCTTGACTGGATTAAAGAGAATAAGACGACAAAATCTATGACGACTGGCTCTATGTGCGTGTGTGTGTGTGTGTGTGTGTGTGTGCCCATGTGTCGGCATGCTCTCAGTGGGTGTATGTGTGTAAATATGCCACCGTTAGACATTTGTAGTTTTAATCAAAATGGGTTTAGTGAATCAGACAACAACATAAGACAACAAAAAAACCTGTCAGGATGAATTTTGCAGCTTTGATAACAAAAATTAAAATGGCAGAAGATAAAATCAAAACAAACAGCAAAAATAACTTAATCTGCTTAAGCATTATTTCTGGAATAATCTGCATTAGAGTTATTTCCCTTGTTTCTCATTTCATATTGATTAGTCTTTTTTTTTTTTTTTTTGCTTTAAATATCACCACTTATCAAGGCCCGGAGGCTATTCAAGAATTAGGTAGGTGTTGAGACAATATCAAGTGTTAGGTAGGTGTTGAGACAATACCAGTCACGGTGGAAACTTGGGTTGGGTAAGATTATCTAAATGGATGACTTAATAGGAATTTATTCACATTAGACTTAAAAACGGCCAATGTTATAGTCAGCCAAAAAGCTAACGAATGGTATTGTATTCCACAGACGGACAGCTCTAGGGAAGAAACTCTGCTTTTGTAATTTTTGTTTATTTTGGGGCACAGATAGGGTGTGAGGAAAGTTGTTAGCTGTTGTATCAGCTAGGCAAGTATTTGTTGTGAATATTTTCCAGGGAGGGAGCATAGATTGGAACTCAGTCAAACACCTACCATAGAAGTATTGATAAAGCAGAGACTTACTCTCAACATCATTTCTGTGAGAAAGAGTGGGCAGGGAAGCAAAAAGGTCACTGCCCACTAAATTTCGAAGACGGTTCTGTATCCTGTCAAGGCAAGAAAGAGTGCTTTTTGGGACTCCACCCCAGATGTGGCAACAGTATTTCATCTTAGGCCGTATTTGATTCTTGTGCAGGCAGAGGATTGCATTGGATGATCACAGGATGGAGTATGCACTTATAGGTCGGTGCATATGCTTAACAATATCGTTATTGTGACAAACTGATGAAATAATGTTTTTGACTATGTACTTACTACAATTTGCTAAATATCACTTATTTCTCGTGATACAAGATCAGGCTGTCTAAAGATACTGGATTCCTGACCTAAAATACACCAAACATTGATGTTATTGTTTAGTTGTTTTTTTTTTTTATCCTTTTCCTTTCCAAAACTCAATCATGTTCTTCAAAAACAAACAAACAACAATTTTCCTGTACAAAACAAATAAACCGAACACCATGAGTAGATATTAGGTTGGTGCAAAAATAATGTCAGACCCAAATAGCATTTAAGCTCACAAATTAAACTTTTATTTGCTTTATTGTTGTACCATGTTATTAGCAATATAATAATGTTCTTTGTGTACAATTTAAAAAAAAAATTACTTTGACTCGAGCAATTGCTGATATGGAACATCTTCCACACTATAATTAAAAGTAATACACACACACACACACACACACACACACACACACACACACACACACACATACACACACACACACAAAATGAAATTAAAACAAAATTAGTTTATTTGTCAGTTCAATTTCCCTATATTGGTAACTTAGCCCCCTTCTCTTTTGACGAGAAGCATTAGGTTTCGAAATGCTTAGGTATAAAGAGCGTTTATAACACCTCATTCTATATGAAGTTTTTCCTTATTGAACTGACAAATAACTATGTATACCTATATTTATTTTGTCTTAAACTTCATTTATATGCCCCACCCTCAAATGTTCAGCTTCATAAACCATGGTAAATCCCTCTATAAAGAATCATTCAATAATCTTTAAACCCCACTTTATTTTACACACACACACACACACACACACACACACACACCTAGTCACACAAAAGTATGTGAGTAAAAATACTACCGAAGGAATTCATTTAAAGTATTTAGAGGAATTTAGAAGGCAAATCTATTTCTATTCTTTACTTTCTGCTTTTTATACCGGTTTATACGTTTTTATTTTACTAAAACTTGTTCTTAGCCGTTATTGGTAATTTCTTTCAGTCCTGAGGCTCTCTGGATCGAGGAAACTTCAACTGGATGTTAAGAGCTAAATAATGGGATAAATTAAAGTATGCATCCATAGTAAGGGAACGTATTTGGATGGAAAACTACAGAAATAATGCCTCCAACTTTGATTACACGTGTCCAGATATTGTTTGCCTGGTGGAGTCTTCTCTAGAAGGAATAATTTACTCCAATAAAATTCATGTGAATTGTGTTTTAAGTATGCAGAGTGGGGTTAGGTATAAATATAAAGTGTAATGTATTTAAAGCTAAACCATTTGCCGCACTGACCATGAGATTGGAAGGTCAACTTTCTGTTAACAATAGAATATTCTAATATACTTAATAATGTATATTAGAGTTTAATGTAACGATTACTAGATTCAAAATTACAATCCACAGAAGTAAGAAAAAGTCGACAAAAAGAAATATCTAACGAATAAATGTTATCAAAGGCAAGATAAGTTACTCTTCTACCTAACTGGATAAGTTTTTAGTGTTTTTATTTAATGTAAAATGTTTATTTGGTGAAAAAAAAAAACAAGTAACATTGAACACTACCAGAGAACAAGAAAAATGGCCGCATTGTCTCTGTACATTTTTGAAGTCTCGATAATCATTTCAAAATAATAGCTAAAACAAAATGGTGGTAGAAACTCACCCAATAAATGTTATGGCAACATTTATTGGGTGGGGTTTTACCACCATTTTATTTTATTTCTTATTTTGAAGTCTTTGTCGAGACTTCAAAGACACCGTGGCCATTTTTTTCTTGTTCTTCTGAAGTGCTTAATATTACTTCTTTTTCGAAACCGGATAAACATTTTACATTAAATAAAAACACTAAGAACTTATTCAGTTGAGTAGAAAAGTAACTTATCTTGCCTTTGATAACGTTTATTTATTATATATTTGTTTGTTTTTTTGTCAACTTTCTCGTACCTCTGTGGATTGTAATATAAATCGCCAAAACGATACATCTAAAGAAGGTTGTGGGTTACAACAGCCAAAACGTTGTGAAAATAACCAAGACGAGAATAGTAGTTCCAATAATCTAAATTATTAACCCTCATCTCAAAAATTGCATTGAAATGTTATTTTATTCATTAACTAACAAAAACAAAAAAAAATAAATAAAATTTGAAATTGGTTCAATAAATAAAACTCACACAATTTCAAGATGCTTTCTGTCTTTGAGATTTATGACCTGGAAATACTAATTGATAAATTTTTAATGGATTTAAGGAATTGGTTTGGAAACGTTAGACACCAAAATGACAGCTCTCCAGTTAAAAACATTATCAGTCTTGTCTGACATAAGGCCACTGTCATGCAGTACCAACGTAATGAGTTAATTCGCAACTATAATTTCTGCAAGATGGCCTGACTGATAATCGTGATAGTCAAAAAAAAATTTTCAACAGTAATTATTTTTGTAAAACAGGTCTTTCATACATAAGCACATTGACACATTTGCTCTTGGCAGATCGCCGAAGTTAAGTGATATTGAGTCTGGCCAGAAAGTGACTTTTATATCATAAACTGCTTCAACTATTTCCGGGACTGACTCCATAAGAAGTGGTACTCCCCCCAAAAGTACATATGGATATCTTCTACTTTGCTTTTTTACTAAGATAAAAATGCAGTATCTTGGGAGGGTCTTACTAACATTTTTTGTTTATTTTTTGGACATTTCCCCCCACCTCACGCTAATGGACTAGAAATAAAACAACTATTTACAGAATACTATTTTTACACATAATATATATACGTATATAGTTATATTTACAGAATACTATTTTTACACATAATATATATACGCATATAGTTATATTTATAGAATACTATTTTTACACATAATATACATACGCATAGTTATATTTACAGAATACTATTTTTACACATAATATATATACGCATATAGTTATATTTACAGAATACTATTTTTACACATAATATATATATGCATATAGTTATATTTACAGAATACTATTTTTACACATAATATATATAAATATTTTATTAAAAAAAAAAATTTAAAAAAATAAACAATTTCATTTGGGAATCTTAAGTAGGTCACCCCCCCCCCGCCTGGTGTGTTTGTGGTATTATGGTGAATGAAAACTTTAGCTAGGACTAGCATAGACAATCAAAAGTATAGAGATGAGGATGACCATAGAAATCCTCCCCAATTTTTTGAGCGGAGCTTGTGCCTAATTTTTTGTTTATATAATTTCCACAGAATAAGAAATATATAACTCAATTTGTAATATCTGTTCTTAGAATCTCAGCTACCACATCTTTTTTTATCATTACTTGGCCTTTCATGGTAGTATATGAGAAATATATTGTTGACATTGTGTATGCCTTTAATAGCAGCAATTAAGTGACACTGAGTCTGGGAGAACCAGATGAGCGACAATTTTTGAATACTGTGCTGTATGTATGCAGAAAAGCGGATATGTATAATATCTCAGCGAAATGAACATCCTTAATGTGCACAGTTCCAGGTCATCCTTGGGTAAGGTGTAGCACCTGTTCGTCACCCCCCCCCCCGATATGCTGGAGGAATATGATATAGATGGCGTATTTTAGCTGTGGTGAAGATAATACATCTAGGGGTAGGGGGGAGAACAGTCCAAAATCTAAACCGAACAGAGGGAACCCCTTGGCCGTGTATGGTAATCTTCTAATGATGGTGTTACAAAAACATTGGCTTTCAATTTGTCATGAGCCAGCACGGAAATAGTAAGGTTCAGAAAACTTTCTTATGTCCATGCATAATCTTGTTTAACAAGAGATAGCTGAACTTAAAAAAAAAAAAAAATGCATAAGCAAACACCCAAACAGTTCACGACGATGTTGGATGCATCATGGCTGTTAGTCTTTGTATGATCATCCCCATATATAACCTGCTTCCCTGCTTGCATATCTAGCTTTTACATAGCTCTAGTCCGCTGATAAATTTTTAATATTGAATTGAAAAAAATAAAAAAAAGATGGTAGTTCATTCGTTGGCACTCCTAGGGGATGTACTAAAATTTGAGTGGTGACTTCTTAAAGACGCGTGAAGTATGGAGGTCCCCAAATTTGCCAAGACCCACTCTCCTCCACTTGGTTTTCGAACAATCCAAACCAATGTTGAGTATGACGTTTGCTATCGATTTCTATGTAGGCAGTATTTATCCTTAACTCAATCAGACAAAAGTGTAATACTTGAATATATATTAGCCATAATATACATTCTAGGTTGGATCCATAATAATTTTGAACCACGTTTTCACTCTGAGGATGCGTAAGCCTACTTTTTCTATTTAAAAAAATGGTTAAAACAAACTTCTCAATAGCAGGAACTCAACGAATACTCAATAGATGACAGCAATTAGGCTGGCTTTGGTGTTGTGGGAGGTCATGTTGGTGATGTTCTTGACGTATGACCAAATGAAGTAGTCCAGCGGGTTCAGGTCGGGGGAGAAGGGGGAGAGAGAGAGAGAAGAATACAAAGTCGTAGCAGTCCTTCTGAAGCCAAGCCTGGGTCTCTTTGGACATGTGGGCCGATGCTGAGTCCTGCTGCCACACCCAGGGTCTGCAAGCGGTCACCTGATTGCACCAGGGGATCACCACACTCTTCAGCACATCCAGGTACACTTTGGTGCTGACTTTCAAGCCGACTTTAAAGATATGAGGTGGCATGATGTGGTTCTCACTTGAAACCACACCAAACACCATAACTGGCTGGAAACTTTGTTGAGCTGTGCCTTCAAGCGTTGAACAGTCCAGATTTGCATTTTGAAGGTGCTAACCATGATCCTGTTGTCAACTCTTTTCATGATCTACATTAATGATGTTCCAAATCACATCCTTACATCATTCATAGACATTTTTGCTGACGACACTACCATCTATGGTAGCACATCTAAGACAGTAAACGACCAAGTTCTCTCCGATTCTCTCTCCTCTGATCTTGATCATGTTGTACAATGGGGAAAGGAGTGACTGGTTACTTTTAATGCATCTAAAACCAAGCTTCTATCTTTACATCCTCAACGTTCTGATCCCCATCTGGCATCAATTAAAATGAATGGCTCTCATCTTGGGGAGGCCTCAAGTTTTGACAGGCTTCTGGGGTTGACCTTTACTCCTGATCTTAAATGGAATACATACATATAATCCGTTGCCAAGGCCGCTGGAAAAATGGTCGGATCCTTCTATCGATCTAGTAGATATCTCACTGCTGATGCAATTCTCTATCTATATAAGAGCCAGGTACGTCCAAGGATGGAATACTGTTGCCACATCTGGGCAGGAGCTGCTAGAAAGGACTTGTCCTGCCTTGATAGGGTTCAAAATAGACTTTGTGGCCTCGTGGGAGATGTCCTTTTCTCTTTGCTGCAACCTCTATCTCACAGAAGAGATGTTGCGAGTTTGTCTCTGCTTTATCATTATTTTCATGGAAAGTGTTCGACTGAGCTTCAATCTATGGTCCCCCCTCGCCAAACTTTCACAAGAAACACTCGACTAGCTGAAAACACTATCAATAATTCCCCCCACTCTTTATCTGTGCCTAAACCTAAACATAGATTCCATGATCAAAGCTTCTTTCTTAGAACTGCACGCCTGTGGAATTGTCTTCCGTTTTCCTGCTTTCCAGCTGTCTATAATATGGTTGTCTTCAAGTCCAACATGAAGTTTCTGATGAGCCGTTCCACTTAAGTTAACAAATTTACCGAACTTCCATTACTATCAATTACTATATTGTCCTTTTGACTACTGTACACTCTTTAACCCTTATCCTTGAGTAGCCTATCGGCCTTGATAAGTGGTGACGCCTATGTAAAAAAAAAAAAATAAAAATAACTTGGATCGGTAGAGAGCAGGAGTTGTACAGACACATTTCCGATCTCGCTTGTTGAACATTATGTCATTGTGAGACATGATAGAAGGCTCCTATCGCTCTTGGGATTTGTACGTAAGTGACCAACTAGTAGATGGTCTGCAACAAAAAAGAAAACCGGTTTTCATTACACGGAAATGGAACCATGTCTTCTTTTCTAGGGCGATAATTTTATCGTTCCACATTGTAATGCACAGAAAGATACGTGCACATAATGCATATATACACCATACACATTTATAATACACATATACACACACATATATACACCCACGCAACATCCACACAAATGTGTATATCAGAAGTAGAGGAGGATCAAAATTATATAAAATGTAAATAAAAACTTGCTTAGTAACATTTAGATTGGAAATGAGAATGAATGAGCAATTAAGAAGTATTAAAAGTAAGTATGAAATATAAAGTATTAAGTAGGGACCTTTGAAAAAAAAAAAAAAAGAAAAATTATAAAATTATAAGTAAAATAACTAGGAGGGAGAAGAGAATATGAGAATCCCAGCACACACACACACACGCACGCACACACACACACACACACACACACACACACACACACACACACACACACACACCTGCGCACGCATATACCCACACATCCAACATCCATATATCTACATATCTATAAAAGTGAGAATGTGTACGCATGAGAGGACAATTCTCAGCTTATGTACTGAACGAATTTTTGATCTACACACTTGAAATTTGGTATACAGGGTATTCAGACATGTGGACAACTTTTTAATCAGTTTTAATTCGTAAAAGAAATGGGCTGCTCAGGGGTCAAAATTACAAAATTGGTATTTGGGTGTCATCAGATTTTTGTCGGGATATCGAATGTTTCACGAATGCGCATGCGCAGACTTGAAATATGACACAATTCTTTATGTTAAGAATAAGTAGGTTTAAAAATTGAAAACACTTTATAACGATCGTGTCAAGCTGGTCTAACGGCTATCGTACTTGACTCAATATTTTTAGGTTTTGGTTTTGATCTCAGCTCGAGTATTTTTTTTTTTTTATTTAGAAGTGAACTGTTAAGAACAAATATAATACTCGCATGTACATGTCCCAGTTTCTGTATTAATTAACATGTAATATTTATACATATTTTACAACCGGGCAACACCAAGGGGGCTGCTAGTCTATATATAGAGAGAGAGAGAGAAGAGAAAGAAAATTAAAACTGTAAGTTGAAGTTTACAATCAAAATTTATTGTTCGACTGAATACCCAAAAAACAATTTACAATATCCTTATTCTGCGGAGTTTCAAAGAATGCTGTTCTTGCTATTCTTCTCATCAGTGGACATAAAGAAATCAGCAAATATAATAAGCTCTATACTCTATTGGGTATTGAGCTTTTTTATTCGGTTGGGATTAAATTATCTATATATAAATACTGGTATTTATATTAGATTGAAGTTTAATATTGCGTATATCAGGTAAACACTACATCCTTTTGATTTCATTACCATATATATATATATATATATATATATATATATATATATATATATATACTAGCAAAAGTACCCGTCGTTAACTGGGTTCAAAAACAGCCTAGAGAAAATGGACTGATTTATGAAAGTACTAGCAAGGGGGGGGGTACCCGGCGTTGCCCGAGTGTTTGGAGGTGTGTGTGTGGTCGGGCGGGGGTGGGGGGTGTTAATGAAAACCTAAGAATAAGCGAAGTAAAAAAAGAAAACAGAAAAAACGAACGTTAGAACTTATCTGAAAAATAAAGCGGAAGGGGGGGGGGGTAGCAGACACACAAACATACACGCATACATACACACATACATACATACATACATACATTTTCGCTTATATATATATAGATGAT
>NC_136500.1:71078721-71083721 GCF_053919585.1 Euprymna scolopes | reverse complement strand
TGGAATCAAGTTATAGAGAGTAAAGGTTGGTATTGTCATGAGTAAAGACTTTAGAAAAGAGTTTTTCATTTTCAAGATGGAATTTTAAACCGGCAAAGACTTTTGCACCTATCTCATGTTTCCGTTTTGTAGCTTCATAAACATCAGGTTGTATCACAATGTTTTTTGATACTCATGTTTCTTTATTTAGTCATGTTTTGCATGTTTTTTTATATGTCAAACATATCTGTACAGTTCAGTGCACAATGCAACGAAGCTACTTTTTTATTTCTACACGGGGATATTCATGCTATCAATATTAAAAAGGTTAAACTGTCTTCTTACTCAAAGTAGCTTATGAACGCTATCAGTAATTGGCTAACCAACCCATCAACTCAACTGCCATGCACATTAGCTGTAAAGATTACTAACCTTGATAAACTTAGCAAAATTGCATAAAGGGGCACAACTCATGCTGACCTTCCATTTGGCTGAGAGGTAGAAGTATACCAGGCTATCCATTTTGTTGAATTTAATAGAATCTTACACCTTTGAACAAATTAATCAAATATTAAAAACATTTTTATTAATAACTAACGGGGGGGGGGGCTGATGGTACTGAATCGTAAAATACACTTAATATATTTTAATTCATGCAGATTTCGTATTTATTATTACAGAGCTAATTCTCTATTGAATATTATATTGTACCTAATATATAGTACGCATTTCAAAAGATTAAAAAAAAAAATGACTTGGTTGCCATCAGCTAGAATCGAAACCAAAACTTTTAGCGCTCTAGTTGCGTTCACTACCGTTTGAGCTAATCTGACAGATAGATAAGAAACTTATAAAATTAAACCACTTTTAGCTATGATTAGTCTACGCATGCGCAAAAGTAGAAATATATTGGCAAGTTGAAATGAACATTTTGCATTTCAAATTGCCGATTTCTATACCAGTTATTCATTCATCCAAACAAAGATTTTACTTGTTATAAACTATCCTTAGTGTATGATTACTATTTCCTGTTAATTTCAGTGTCATGAGACCAGTAGTTTAAGAGTTTATCAGTTAAATATTCAAACACAGACAGATATACATGCATATATGTACTGTTTTCTTTAAATAGACTAGCGGGAATGGAGTGGGGCGGCCTTGCACGGTCATAAAATACGCTTAAATATATTTTAATTCATGCAGATTTTGTATTTGTTGTTACAGAGTCAATTCTCTGTTGAATTTTATAACGTACTTAATATATAGTACGGATTTCAAAAGTTAAGAAAAAAAATAACTTGGGTATTATCAGCTAGAATCAAAACTAAAACACTTAGTCCTCCAGACGCATTCCCTACTGTTTGAGCTATCAACAGATAGATCAAGATTTAAAATTAAACTATTTCAAGCTATGAATGAATTTGCGCATGTGCAAAAGTAATAGAAATATGTCGGCAAGTTGAAATGAACATTTTGCATTTCAAATTGCTGATATATTTCGGCATGCGTTATATCCATGACAGAGTACAAAACCGGTTTCGAAATCTAGTGGAGTAGAGATTTTTTTATTCCCCTTTATTGCCTCTTTTTCATAGAAGAGGCGTTGCTTTTATTAACTTTATTCTGAAGTGACATTTGACCTTGATAAGCGGTGCCTCTCCCTCCTAGTTAAAAAAAAAAAAAGAAAAGAAAAAAACATTTGCTGTTAAAACTTATTGTGGAAATGTACAAATAACGTTGTTATGATGCTGTAACGACTAGTGTTTGGACGATTAATGGAAAACGGGGAGGGGGGGGGGAAACGAACCATATCGGAATTGGTATTGGAATCGGAAAAATTTGTGCCTATTTTCCGATGCCAAAAAACAATTCTTTTAATTGTCTGTTTTCATTTAAAACTTAAGTTTAAAAAAAAAAAAAAATGAAAAATAGTTATTCATTTTCAACTATCCATAAAATCTATAGATTACCTGCCCCACAAGAGTATTTTGCGTTCATTAAAATATATGCACATACGTGGGTTTTGGAGTACTCATCCCCCGAAAAAAAAAAAAAGTTTCTATAGCTCAATATTTAGAGATTTTACGGTAATTAGAATTAGTAATTGTGTTGGAATCGGGAATTTAGAACAGAATTGATAACTGTATCGGAATTGGAAATTTAGAACAGAATCGGTAACTGTATCGGATGTTGGGAATTAAGAGCAGAAGCAATAAGTGTTTCAGAATTGGGAATTTAAAACAGAATCGGTAATTGTATCGGAATTGGGAATTAAGAGCAGAAGCAATAATTGTATCGAATTGGGAATTGAGAACAGAATCAGTAACTGTATCGAATTGGTAAAAATATTGAAATCGTCCTGTCACTAGTTGCAACATTGTAAAATTAAATAATTTTTAGACCATTAAATATGGGGGCGAGTTAGCTTTATGAAAATAGTTTTAGTGTTTCTTTAAAGAGACATATTGTTTTTGAGTTGTTAACAGATTTAATGGACTATGATTCCACCATTTTGTGTTTAGACCGTTTTACTTAATAGATTTGTAATGTTTATTTTTTCCTTTTACTCTTTCAGCTTTCCAACAGATCTGTGATGGGAATTCCTTAATGACTTGACTAAATGCCTGTTGACAGAATTGCCTGTTTTGATGAGGTGCGAAATTGATATTGAATATGAAGGGTTTGACATTAAATTAGGGTCATTCGGTTCAAGGATTGGGGGGCTTTGTAAGCAAGGGCACAGGGTTAGGTGTGGATGCTGCAATTACGATTATCAGCATGAGGCAGAGCGGATGAAGTTGAAACTTCATTATTAGAGAAAAAACAAACAGAAATGAAGAGAGAGAGAGAGAGAGAGAGAGAGAGAGAGAGAGAGAGAAAGAAAGAAAGAAAGAAAATGACGTGTGGTCCGGCGCGGACTGATGACCTGGGTGTTTCAAGTTCGAATCCCGTTTGTTCCACAAAAAATCACTTTCATTTAGGGTGTTGTCAACTTTCACGTGGTCCTCCTGTAATCTCCGATATGTTTCTAGGAAGAATTCTGACTAGAAAAATATCGGGGAAACCAATGCCAACAATCGCATCTTCGGATTCATACGATGATGATGATGATGATGATGATATTATTATTATTATCATCATCATCATCATCATGATCATCATCATCATGATCATCATCATCATGATCGGTTGCTATATATGTGTTAAAAAGATACACAAAACTTGTGTAATTGACTCTTTGGCAATTTTTTCTCTGCCTTGTTCCAAGAAAGCGTTGCCTTCATCTATAAGTAAGATCTTTTTGCTGTACTAGGCTCGACTTGGGTTGTGAGCAAGCAAGCTGGAATAAATGTTCCTATACAAAAATTACAAACATTTTTATCTTAAAAAAAATAATTTGTTATACTTTAACACTGTGGATCCATTTCCTAATATATATATATATATATATATATATATATATATATATATATATATATATATATAAGTGAACGTGTCTGTGTGTGTGTCTGTACATTTCCCTATGCAAATAACCCTGTCAATTTTAAGTCTACAGACTCGAAATTTGATATACAGGGTACTGAGATTTCGGAAAATCTTTGTAACTGGTTTTCGGCCAGCAATTTGGCTGTTAAGGGGTCAAAGTTCAACGATTTGACCTTTGAAAACTCTACAAAACTTCTCCGCCAATTTTAAGTCTAAACACTTGAAAATTTAGATATAGGTTCCTTGGACATGGATCTAACTTAATAACTTAATTTGAGCCCCAAACAATAAATGTTATGGGGTCATAATAGGGGTCAAAGTTAAAAAAAATTGACCGCTTTTTTTTTTTTTTTGCTCAATATACACCCCCAAACACCCGGGCAACGCCGGGCTTAAATCCTAGTAAAAATATAAAATAGATTTAGAATCTCAAATTCTACACTCTCATCTGTTCAATTCTGTTAAACTACCGGTCTTCCATGTCAGAAATATCTTGCTTGCACCTACCCTTGTTTCATATATTAATGGAGGTTTGATTCTGGTCTAATTTGGTCGCAATTAAAAATATTTGGAAACGACATTAGGTCTATTTCTAATTTTGACTGTCATTTTTTTTTGCAACAAGTGGTTAATGAACTTGGTATCAATCATTTAATTATATTGTCTCTGTTAGTTTCTATAACACATGAGTATATTCCAAGGTAACTTCTAATCATATTAACTTAATTTCTCTCTTTCAAAGGTTGAAAATTAAGAAAAACAAGAAGAAAGAGTTAGGAGGGGGGAAAAAGGAGTTAGGAAGAGACAAAGGTGAAAGACTGAGGCGAGAGAAAGGGGACAAGGAAGAGAAGGGTTGAGAAAGAGTAGGGGAATGGGAAAGAAAAGTTGAGAGAGAAAAAAGGACAGACAATGAAGGGGAAATAAAAAAAAAAAAGAAAAAATAAGAAAAAAATAAGGATATGCATACAAAAATGTGGGGAAGTACCCCCCCCCCCAAAAAAAATAACAAAAGGGGAGGAGAACACAGGGTAGGGGAAATAAATTGAAGGAAAAAGAAAAAAAACTGACTGATACTAAGTGAAAGCTATAGTAAAAGTCAATAATTAATTGCAGGCAAGCTTTTAACGCCAAGATAAAGAATTTTCAGTAAAAAAAAAAAAAAAAAAAAAAAAAAAAAGAAAATGACCTCCCCCCCCTCCCACTTCCGACATAATCAACCCCTAACAACGAATTTCTACATGCGATAAGACTATTACACGTTCACTCAGAGTTACTACATCTTAGCATGGCAATTTGAATCATTCAACTTCACTTTTCACAAAGTATTTGTGAGAGCATGTGACTGGCTTAATGGATACCATTGGAGACAACAAGATCAGCAATATAGAGTTAAAATCCAATTAGATCTATTGCATTTATATATGTACTAATACGGCGCATAAAAGGTATATAAAAACACCATAGAACAGTATTTCTCAACGTTTGATGACCCGTGGCTCCCTTCCCGAGTATCTGAACACTCGTGGTCCTCTGCA
>NC_136500.1:71028721-71071221 GCF_053919585.1 Euprymna scolopes | reverse complement strand
CTTAAATAACCAAATTCTACCCAACTTACACCATTAACGATTACTACACTACCAACTTACATTCATTAACCCTTATCCTCAAGTGGCCTTCGGGCCTTGATAAGTGGTGACTCTAATGCACAAAAAAAATACTCGTCTTTACAAACAAAACACTTGTACGTATATTACCACCTTCTACATCCATTAAAAAAAAAATAAGATAGCAAATTTTTTTTTAAATCAGACTATCTCTAATGTGCACTGACATGAGCATTCTCATGACAGTTTTCTGAGCCTTACAACTTCCATGTTTGTTCATGACAAATTGGAAGCAGGTGTTTTTTTTTTTGTCCCACCATCACTAGAAGATTGCTCTGCAGGGTCAATGGGCTCCCTTTATCTGGTTTTTCTTTTCAGCATAGCCCCCTTTTCCTAGATGTATTATCTTCATCACGGCTAAAGAGCTCAATATATTCCTTGTATGGTAACCCCCCAGAATATCAGAGGGAGGTTAACAGGGGGTACAGCATCTTGCTCAGGGGTGACCTAGAGCTGTACAAGGCAGGGGGCGTTCATTTTCTTGAGGTATTATATACACACCTGTTTACCTGATCAATAGTTTGATTACTAGAAGTAAAAAAAAAAAAAAAATATTTCCCCTTTCATACCAGTTGAGAGTTCGTTCTCGACAATCACTCCGACAGAAAGTGGATCCCTGTAGCATCAGCTAGCTCTGCACTGTTGCAGTAAGATATGGTTCTGTTCAGTTTTAGGAGATGCATCTCCCTAGACTTTATCATCTTGTTTTGAGAAGAGATTAATATATTGCTAATCGTCCGAGGTGCCTTGACTGGAGAATTCCAACAGGGCTGCTCAGGCATATTTTGTGGAGCCAGAATGCATTATTTCTGGTGCACTGGCCTTTCTATTGCTACCTTTTAACCTTGTGTCACATCTTTCTGTGGTTGGAGGAATATAAATACTTGTGATGGGACGATTCTAATATTTTTCCCGATTCCAATACAATTACCGATTCCACACTAAATTTCTGATTCTGATACAATTATCGATTCCGATAAATCCTTAAATATTTAACTATCAAGTTGTTATTTTTCTCGATTACCATAAAAAAACGTGTTTAATGTGCACATGTTTTTTTTCAAACGTAAAAACACACTTGTGTTGGGGGTGATTTATAGATTTTAGCTTTATTCATAGTTTAAAATCAATAAATATTTTATTATTTTATTATTACTAGTAGTAGTGAAAGGTTTTGTTTTAAACAGAAATCAAATAAAAAAAGGTAATTAAAATAATCGTTTTGGCATCGGAAAATATGCATCATTTTTTCTGATTCCAATACCGATTTCGATACCCCAAAAAGTTCCAAGTTTTCCGATTCCCGATTCTGATTAATCGTCCCAGCACTAATAAATACTCACCAATGATGAAATGCACAAATTAAAAATTTTTCCAAATCCGTAACAACTTTAGTTTTGAGATTAAATTTTTTTTGTACATTATACTTAGCAATATCTTTTTCATTATGTTTGAAGGATTTGGACTTCGGATCTCTTTGATTTATTGAAATTCCTTGAGTGTATCTTATGAAGAACTTACTATTCCGGCTAATCTTCAATATAAGTGGTTCCTTTCTTAGTTAATCCCAACGCCACATCTTGAAAAAGGCTGAATACAATTTTTCCAGGTTAAACGGTTTGCAAAAAACAAAACAAAAGAAAATAAAAAAAATAAATAAATAAAATAAAAAGGACAAATTTGCGAAATTGGGCTTTGAATAAGCCAATCTGACAACCCTGGACAAGAATATGAGAGTGACCTCCCTTTAACGTAGCCTCGTTTTTTTGAATATCATTATAATAATCTATGATCATTCCTATTATGGTGTGAGAAAAGAACTTGTAATAAGTTTGATGTGCAACAGTTTTTCATCAAAGAAAGAAGTCAGCAAAGCTTTATGTAAAAAAAGGAACATCTGAAAGAAGCAGGTCAAAATATGAAGAACATTCTCTGCCAATAGTTGCTGGACTGAATGAGTAAATAAAAGATTGTCTCTTATAATGTGATTTTATTATTTGTATTAAACTATATAGCATAATATTACTCTCTGGATATTTATGAATTCATCTCATTTGGCTCAGTTCTATATTTAATACAATGGACACTATTTTCATAGAAATGTTAATAAATTCATATTTGCTGCATGTAATTTTTTTTTCTGTCCCAAAATCTCAGTTTTTGTGCTATCTAGAAAAATATTGACTTTATCAAAACATTTGTTAATCTATGATATAAATCTCACCTAGCTGTTTAAATGTATGTATGTATGTTTGTATGTCTGCCTAAAACTTTCGACAGATGGGACGGATTTTCACGATACCAGTATCGTTCTGAAGCTCGACCCTTCAGACGACAAATATCGAAAAATTGGCTAAAAACACTAATTCCTTCACCCTCAACTGAGCACTTTTCTACAGGCAGGGGTCGCTTTTTTTGCCGATATTTTCGAAAGTCATCCTCTCTTTTCGATTTACTAGCCTTAATTTAAAACTTCGCCACTTCCAGTGTGGCGATGGATGCAAAAGCAAAGACGTCACATATTTTGTTTTTCACATTCTTTTCCATCTTTGTAGTACGGGTTCGAGCCTGCTTGCCTACTACAACTTTTTTTTTTAATTTTTTGCTTAAAACTCACCTCCAAAGACCCGGGCAACGTCGGGCATCCAGGCTAGTTATATATATTTCTCATTCTGTGGCATTTCCACATGTCCTGCTAGTTTAGACAATAATATAGTGTAATTTTATGTTTGTATTTACATTATCATCTTCCACGCATATAAAAAAAAATAATTAGGATCGTCCGATTTGGCTGCTACGTTAGGACATTTCCTTATTTCATTTTGAACTGCTATATTTCACTTGTAAATCATTGTAAATAGGCACCAAAACTTGCTTAAAAAAAAAATCTTTTCTTTGGGCTCATTCCAAAAGGTTTCGTCTATCACAACATCAATGACAGTAGATAGACCATTGTTTTATTTTATTTTCATATATTTTTACGTTTTCATATCAAAATTGATATTCTTACGACAATACTATCTTCGCATTTTTGTTTAGGTCATGGGCTTAGCCTTTTCGGTTCAATACATTTTTTTTGTGTTTTGTTTACTTATTTCAATAGGTTTACAAATCAAAGCTAACATGAAAAGTCACTGATATTATTTCTAAAATCACAAAATACCTTTACACAACTTCGATTTGAATAAGTTTTTTTTTAATATTTGTTGACGGAGACATCCCCACCCCCTTCAATCAGTTACAATTATAGAACGATTTTCAAAGAATTTCTTGCGAGATTCGGTGAAAAAGTTGAACAAGATTTCTTTTTGGAAAAACTCCAAAGGTAAACTGATTTTTATTTCATTCTATATAAAAAAAAACAAAAAAAAAAAAACAAAAGAAAACATGATATACTATCTTATTGTAGGCCCTGGCGTGCCAACCTAACAATTATAGGTTCTGGTGTACCAACCTAACAGTCATAGACCCTGGTGTGCCAACCTAACAATTATAGTCTCTGGCGTGCCAACCTAACAATTATAGGCTTTGGCATGCCAACCTAACAATTATAGGCTCTGGCATGCCAACCTAACAATTATAGGCTCTGGCATGCTAGTCTCACAATTATAGACTCTGGTGTGCCAGTCTCACAATTATAGACTCTGGTGTGCCAACTTAATAATTATAGGCATTGGTGCACCAACCTAGCAATTATAGACTCTGGCGTGCCAACCTAACAATTATAGGCACTGGTGCACCAACCTAATAATTATAGACAATTGCGCATCAACTGAACAATTATAGGCCCTGGCATGCTAACCAACAATTGAATGCCAACCTTGAATTGTCCTTGAATGCCAACCAAGAATTATAGACCCTGGCGCACCAACCTAACAATTATATGATCTGGTATGCTGCCATAATAATTCTAACCTCAAGTGTTAGAACCTAATAATTATATACGCACGTTAAAAACAGGTACAGGGAATGAGATTTCATTGCTCAGGTAAAGTCCTTTATAATAAATGGAATATTATGCACATTTGTTGTATAATGCAAATTTTTATTAATGTCTGCTTGAGTAGGGTTGCTATTAAGAGATACATGTGCATTAAAAGAACCAATAAGCTCTTAATTGATTACCAATTGTTCTGTATAAGAAAAGTAATCAACTTATCGAATAATCAGAACCAAATATGCCTGATATACATCAATTCTGTTGCTAAGATTTCTATTAAAATAGTTGGATCATTCTATCACTCCAGAAGATTCCTGACTTTTGATGCAATCCTCTACTCATATGAAAGTTAGATACATCCTAAGATGGAGTACTGCTGCCATACCTAGGGAGGTGCCACTCAGATTACTCTTTCTTGTCATGACAAAGTATAAAATCGACTTTGCAATCTAGTAGGTGATGATTTCTTTCTCACTGAAGAGACATGTCTAGTCTTTCTCTACCATATCGTCATGTTATTTCTGTGCAAGATACTCGACTGAGCTCCAAACTCTAGTTCCCCTTTGTGCCTAACATCAGTTGGAATTCTTATGAACAGAGGTTTTTTTTTCAAGAACTTTGCACATTTCGAACATACTAGCAGGCCGCCTGCCGTTACCCGGTCGTAAGATATGCTTAAAAATGCTATTTTAATTCATGCAGATTACATATTTATTATTATATTCTCTATTGATTATTATTTTGAACCTAATATATAATAATGAGATCAAAACTAAGAATATATATATATGTATATGACGGGTGTCATCAACTAGAATAGTAAAACCAAAACATAACTCTCCACCCTAATTCCTTAGCCTCTGAGCCACACACACACACACACACACACACACACACACACACACACACACACACACACACACACACACACATATATATATAAATTCAACTGTCATCTCTTTTTTAAAAGATGGAACCACCTGATTGTCAAAGAGAAGATTCATGCAAGCAAGAAAGGATAGGCGGATGGTCTACAGAGTTTTATAATTATATAGATTACTATGAGGTTGCTGCCCTGCTGACAACAATATGGTCTTCAAATCTAATATCAACAAATACTTGTCATAAATTGTACTCATACCTAATCCAACTTTGTTCGTTCCATTAATCACGTTCAATCCTTTTATAATAATCATCATGAAACCAACAATCTATCATCATTATAATCTTTATTCTGGAGTGGCTTTTAGCCTTGATAAGTGGTAGGTGACTTATATTAAAAACAAAACAAAAAACATATAACAGTTCAAATTTCCCGCGTTTACTTGACATCAAGCGTCGATTATCTATTGTTATCAATGTCAAATAAATAAACGACAACATAAAACTGCAAAGATATGCATATGTTGATTTTTCTTGTCCACTGGCAAATGATGCTGTTGGCAACATGAGTGCCAGAGCCGCCTGAGCAACCGACACTATTACGACTCCTTGTTAGTAGAATATGAAGAACATGCCAAAATCTTAATAGATTAAGAAAAATATCGGAAAATTGTTGCCCTCTTTCATTCTAAGATTTTTTTTTAGGCAAAAGCTAATTAAATATGAATTTATCATTCATCAAGTGTGTGTGTAGGGGGAGGGGGGTGTCATAATGCGATGGGAAGGTGCCACGGTTTAGGAAACGAAACGATAAGGGGAATAAATTGGAAAAAAATGCGGTCAAGAAAGATAAAGAAAAGAAACAGAGATGGAGGGGGCGAGAGAGGAAATACCAGAGAGAGAAAAGAGAGAGAGAGGGGGGAGTAATACCAGAGAGAGAGAGGGGGGTGAAATAAAAGAGAGAGAAAGAAGAAAGAAAGAAGAGAGAGAGACAGAAGAAATAAAAGAGAGAGAATGAAGAAATAAAAGAGAGAGAGAGAAAGAGAGAGGAAATACCAGAGACAGAAAGAAAGAGAGAAGAAATATCAGAGAGAGTGTGAAATACCAGAGAAAGAGAGAAAATACCAAAGAGAGAAAGAGAGAGAGACACAGAGAGAGAGAAAGAGGGGAAATACCAGAGAGAGAGAAAGAGAGAGAGAGAAGACATGCCAAAGAGAGAGAGAGAGAGAGAGAGAGAGAGAGGAAATACCAGAGATAGAGAGATAGAGAGAGAGAAAGGAAATACCAGAGAGGAAGGGGAAATACCAGAGAGAGAGAGAGAGAGAGAAAGAGAGAGAGAGAGAAAGAGAGAATGGAAATACCAAAAAGAGAAAGAGAAAATACCAGAGTGAGAGAGAGAGAGAGAGAGAGAGAGAGAGAGAGAGAGAGAAAATACCAAAGAGAGCGAGAGAGAAAATATAAAAGAGGGAGGAAATACTGGAGAGAGAGAGATAGAGATAGATAGATAGATAGATAGATAGATAGAGAGAGAGAGAGAGAGAGAGAGAGAGAATGGAAATACCAAAAAGAGAAAGAGAAAATACCAGAGTGAGAGAGAGAGAGAGAGAGAGAGAGAGAGAAAATATAAAAGAGAGAGGAAATACTGCAGAGAGAGAGAAAGAGAGAGAGAGAGAGATGAAATACGAGGAAGCAATCTGATAATACAGAAAAAGAGAAAGAAATTGAAAATGAGAAGGGGTGAGAAGTGATCGTGCTTGATGAAAATATAATTGCGATAGTAAAAATGAGGTTCAATCATGAAAAATAAGATTCCTTGAAAGCAAAGAAAATAAGTAGAAAAAAAAAAGAACGAAAATAGATCGAAAGTAACAAATCATATAAACGAGATGGAAGAAGCAACAAATGAGGAAAGACTACAAATATGGAGCAAGAGAAGATAAAAGACGAAAAAGAAAAATTCGATTTCAAAAAAAAAAAAAAAAGCAAAAGATGCTGACAGTAAAAGATGAAAGAAAATGTTCCTACAACATGCAAAGAAAAAAATTACCAATTGTGTTCAGCGTGTGTGTCCCTTAGATTTTTTACAAAGTAGAAAAATTAAAAACATGTTTTAAGTTGCATTTTTGTTACATACTAGCAGGCCGCCTGGCGTTGCTCGGCCGTAAAATACGTATAAATATTATATTTTAATTAATACAAAATTCTTATTTATTATAAACAAAAATACCGTAGGTATTAAACGTAACGCTATTTTTTTTTTTTTTTGCGTGAAAGTAATATACAATAATTATTGAAATCAAATCTAGTCTAAACACGTGATAAAATCGAATTTGAAATAAAATTGACTTTTACATTACTTAAAAAATTACGTCCCTTAAATGGAACAATACTTGGAAAAAAAAGTTTAAGAAACAAATATGACGAAATATTTTTCAGTATTTAAATCTCTCGACACATTGAATTTTCTTATTTTTTTAAATTTTTATGTAAAAATTTATGACCATTGGGTGACAGTTTCTCCCAAGGGCTAGGGTTAGTGTTAGGGTTAGTTGAAAGATAACTTCGTTCTTCATTCGCACCTTTAGAATGTTATTTCTTTGTAAAGGTTGTCACCGAGTTTCGACCATAGGTAAAATAAGACTTATTTCGTTCTTGAAATGAAGAAGAGGTAAAATATTGAGATCGAGAAGCGATTCGAATAAACACTAAAAAGCGACTGGCTTGAATAGCCACCCTCTTTCTTTATCTGCCTCAGTTGTGATTAGCTCTCCCCTACATTTCGAAAAGCAAATTAGAGTTTTCACACAAAGGTGTGAACTTAATATTTTTCAACCAATGAAAATCGTTTTTTGACTACAACATCCAACAAGTCGATGCGAACTCAGAAACTCTTATGAAACGAGGAAATCAAAATTTTTTAGTTTAAACTTGGCACATCTCGAAAGACACAAGAATGTGTGGGCAACCTCCTCTCCAAGTCTTTGGCTAGTAGAGGCAACAAGAAAGGAACACTTCAAGATTTACGTACAAGCCCAATTACCTTTTCTCACAGCTACACATATACTAACCAGAACAAGGTAAACCAACGTATACAGACGCAGTGCCACATTTTCTATTACTTTGAAGCAGCAGCAGTAGCGACACCTCACGGTTTGAGATTTTTAATATCTTTGGTTTATAAACAGGGCTGATTGGTGCTAGCAGTAAATTTCCGTTTGGGCTTGCCAAATCAGAGACTGTCTCTCAGGCGAGCTGAGCACGTAACTGTTTATAAAAAGGTTAAACGCACGGCAACTTTTTCTTCTTCGTTCTTATATATATATATATATATATATATATATATATATATATATATATATATATATATATATATATATATATATATATAGTAAGATGATTGATAGTTTATAATTAAAATTAAAATTAAAAATTAAAAATCTGTTTCATAAGAAGGAACACAACAAAGCCAATAATTTGTACGATCGTTTCGGAAACGATGTTTTTATGAAGATAGACATTAAGTCATGGACAATAATTTTGACATATAGTTTTTTTTTAAAACAAAGTCTCCTCATCAGCAAAAATATTGGGTGAGTTTTTTTTTTAAAAGACACCAAAATAAGCCTAAAAAATAAAAAATGCTAGGTTTGTTTAACTAACTCAAACCTTCGCATGCTTAGCATCGTCTGCTACTTTTGCTAAAAAGCAAAAAGGCTGAAATTTACACCAAAGAGTTAGGTAGGTTTAAAAAGAAATTTTAGCTCCTCGAAATAAAGTTAAAAAAAGGAGGAAGGTAGATTTCAGATCATGAACTGCTTCAAACATTTCTAGGAATATAGACATTTTTTTTTTACGAAAGAGTCTCCCTGAGTAACTGTCAGACTACTTGAGGGTAAGGATTAAGGAGTGCAAGGTAGTCAGGGAGATAACAGCATAATTACCAGTAGTGGTGGAAATTGGGTAGAATTTGATTAATTAAGCACACAACTCAACAAGAACTTGATTACATTAAACTTGAATATGAACATATTGTAGTCAGTTGGAAAGCAGTCTAGTGAAACAGAGTTCCACGGGCAGGCAGTTCCAGGAACAAAGCTTTGTTCATGGAATTTGCATTTAGATTTAGGCACAGATAGGGAGTGGAGGGAAATTATTGACAGTGGTTGTAGATGGACGAGTGTTTAATGTGAAAGTTTTGCATGGGGGAGAGGCATAGATTGTAGTACAGTCAAGCATTTGAGATAAAAAATACCGATAAAGAAACTCGGTCTTTAGCGATACTCAGGACTGGCTGTGTAAATACTGAAATTCTCTGGGTGCTTATACCCTGTTTATGACTACTTAAATAGCCATGCAAAATATTAGACCAAAATAAGGAGCTCTCTCTCTCGACTGGCGGCGTAATTGTAAAGAAAAATCTGCCTCATTTTTCAACAACAGCAAAACTGAAATGAACACTTTGCTCACATGAAAATAGATTACTTGTTGACCTGTTCAGTTCAGGTCATTACGATATATTGATCATTATTCAGACTGTGCCAAGCTATGTCAAGGAGCTGTCCAATAACAATTAATTAGGTGGAAATGAAGTTGGAAGCAAGGGGAGATAATTAGTATTTAATAGTTATCTTTAAATTTCGGTTGTTATAGCAAATACAAACACTAAGATAGTGTAAAACTTATAAATATTTTATATCCTAGTTTTTACGTTTTTGCCGACCACGTGTTCGGACATATTTACCCCCACCCCACCCCTGTTACACCATTTTGTGGGTTGTGTTATCTTTGATAACACACAGGGTCGAAAGAAGGAAAGGACACTATCAATAATTTCCCCCACATCTGTGTCTAAACCTAAACGTGGATTCCATGAACAAAGCTTCTTTCTTAGAACTGCACACCTGTGGAACTCTGTTCCGTTTACCTGCTTTCCAGCTGACTACAATATGGCCGTCTTCAAGTCCAGTGTAAACAAGTTCTTGATGAGCCGTTCCCCTTAAGTAATCCAATTTACCAAATTTACACTTCTAACAACTACTATATTGTCCTTTTGACCACTGTACACTCCTTAACCCTTATTCTCGAGTGGCCTCTGGGCCTTGATGAGTGGGGATTCCCTTGTAAAAAGAAAAAAAAAGAACAATAAGAAATAACTTTTATGCTATGATTCCTATGATATTGTCCTATTGAGTATTATCCTCGAGTGGCCTTTGGGCCTTGATAAGTGGTGCCTCCTACGTAAAAAAAAAAAAAAAATCCTCTTGATTTGGGGGGGCCGAGGATAAAAATCCCAGGCCGATGCATCTAATGTATGAACTTCAAAAAAATATTTGATGAGAAAGAAATATCAAGAAGTTTCAGTGTCGACTTCTTAAGAGCAGAGCCAACCATGGAAATCTCTTGCAAAAAAAGGAACACACCTATGAAAGACACAAGCAGAGTCTTAAAACTTGAACGAAACGAGCAATTTCGTACCCCAATTCACAACCGAGCCCAGATCAATGTCTAGATCAGCTGATCCCAGAAAGATGAGCGAAAGTAATACCAAATTAGAGAGGGGTCTCATCAGAATAGATATTAATCTTCTCATTTTTCTCTCATGAGTAGTAGTTCACGGAGACAAACGTGAAAAAGAGGGTACGAAACATATAACGTGATGCTTCACCAAGAGTTAAAATCCCGAACATAACTGCCAAAAAGAAAAAGAATATATTAACGATCCAATGCAATAAGTAAGACATGTATATAGCCATGGTCATATGAGGTGCCTTCAGTAAGTTTCCAGACTTTTTTTGTGTAGGCATTTAAAATTGTTGTAGATTCTTGAAAATGTTATTGCTGTACATCTTATGAGATGATTGACCAAGTTTTATGATTTCAGATTCAAATGAACAGCTACTTCACGAATTGGAATACACCCTACTAAAGCCTGATTATAATCGCTGGTGAATTTCAAAAGTGCAATATGGACCTGAGGACACTTTAGAAGAATGATATGTAAGAAAATTTTGTTTAAAATTTGGAAAAACAATGCCACATAAATGTATGGAATGCTTCAGACAGCTTTTCGACCATCTTGAATGAATTGAGAATCAGTTTTTGAGTGGCATAAGAGATTCAAGGAAGGCAGGGAGTCTGTGAAGGATGATCAGAGGTGTGGGAGGAGTAAGGATGTCAGAAAACCAGAGTTGATTGGCCAAATAAAGAATTTCATGGATAAGGACCGTCATGTGCCTATAGAGACAATAAGTGTGCAGTTTGATTTCAGTGGGAAAACTGTACACACAATTATTCACGAGGAATTGAAGATGCGGAAGATTTGTGCAAAATTTGTCCCAAGGGTGCAGTCCACAACTGCAGACTTGTCGCAGATTATTTGATGAAGATGAGCATCAAAACAGTTCCTCACCCTCCCTATAGTTCATACCTTGCTCTGTGTGACTTTTTGTCATTCTCTAAGATCAAGGAAAACCTTAGAGGTTGTCGTTATGAGACAATTGAGGAGATGGAAGAGACTGTGACAAGGGTCAATGACAAGCTCACATGAAAAGACTTCCATGGGGCCTTCCAGTAGCTGTTGGAACAGTACAACAAGCGCATTCCAGCCGGAGGAGAGTACTTTGAAGAGGTCTAGAGTTTCATGTGTGTACTATCAATAAAAGTGCCCATACGGAAATATCTTGAAATTTATTTAAAGCAGCTCGTATGTAGAGAATAAGGCAGCTCGTATGTAGAGAATAAGGCAGCTCGTATGTAGAGAATAAGGCAGCTCGTATGTAGAGAATAAGGCAGCTAGTATGTAGAGAATAAGGCAGCTCGTATGTAGAGAATAAGGCAGCTCGTATGTAGAGAATATGTATGAACGATGCGTGAGTGAATATGACTTTCATTTGTGTTGTTTGTGGGAGTCTGAACGAATGCTGTGTGAATCTGATGAACATTGCAGTGACCGGCAGGTGATGATGAGAGCATGTTCAAACTGTTTGAAGGCACAGATTGGTGTTTGTAGAAAGATGTTTACTTGCTATAAAATTATGCATATGCATCATTATTAAGACCTTAGTATATATAGATTGATAAAAAAAAAACCCAGAAAAATGCCAAAATGAATTCATAGTCCTTTTTATTTTTGCAATCGAACCATGAATGATAAGAGATTTGATGATTGAAATTGAATCCAGTTGGCACCAAAATTGTAGCGAAGTTATAGAGTAACGCTCAAAAAAAAAAAAAAAATTCCCACTCATGAAATAAGTGATAAAATTCACGTTTAATTGCATAAAATATTATTTGATACAAATAATCTTTAATCAATGTCTCACTTGTCTACCAAGTTTCAAGTGAATGTCCAACAGTTCAAATAAATATCCAACATTATCTTTTTATATTTTATTTTTTTTATTTTTGGAATCCTCTGAAATGAAACTTCATAATTTGTGCATTCATTTTTTTGTGGACGATTATCCGCATCTTCATAGTTATTGTTGTTTCACCATGTTTCGGCCAATTCATCCTTTGGCCTTCTTCAGGTGATTAACCACGACGGGATAGATAGATAGATAGATTCAGCATTCCTATCCTTTGCGGTTAATCAACTAAAGAAGGCCAAGGAATTAGTCGGCCGAAACATGGCAAAACAACAACTATAAAGATGAGGATAACCACCCGCAAAAAAGAATGAATACACGAATGTCCAAAATTATCAATACTCACATATTCTTCTCTTTATGCTGTTCTGCTTTTTGCGTTTGATTTTGCCTTTTCTTCAGTTAAGTTAAGGAATTGTTTTGATAGACGTTATCTTTGAGATAAGCCCGTGAATAAAACTCTGGACGTTTATGGCTCGGTAAGTGTAAAGCATATTTAGAATTACACCTACCGATGAGACGATCACCAAAGTATCCCTATATATCATTAAACAGCAATAAAACGAAAAGACACTTTGTACACTCACAACTTGTTGTACAAGTAAGGCGTAAACTGATGTTCATTTGTAGCTTTTAAAAAAAAAAATTTTTTAATTACATTTTCACCCCAAACAAGGCACGTTGCCACTTTTATGTAGCAGGATACTATCAGGGACCTAAGTGGCAGGAGTACTATGTAGGGAGTTTAGCAGCAAGATGTCTGTTCACATTACACTTGATCTTCTGCATGTCAGTACAGTTGGGGAAGCAGGAAACCGGAAGAGAATTCCAAAGTCCTGCAGTTCTGAGGAAGAAGCTATTAGAGTTACAGGCCTTCTTACATCTAGGGATCACAACTGTGTAGGGGTGGGACTTTGTTGCTTGACAGGTTTGTCGGGAGTATTTTTGTCAAGGGGGGGTACAACTGCTTGTAGTTCGTCAGAGCATATTAATAATCTTTCTGTGTGAATTTATAATGGATAAACGCCTTTCTACAAACACTAAAGTATTAGTTTTCATTAGTAACAGAAGACCGTATTACATGGTGCCAAACGTGAGATTTAAACTCACAAATATTTGGATCGGTTGGAATCCCATCTTCTAAAAACATGTGATATTGCGAATTCCTTAACTCGCCTGAGCACTAGCACAGACTAATACTATTAAACCAGCATTAAAATTATCTGTTGCAATACATACTCTATATCATTATTATAACCTAGCATCAGCACGTGGGGTGAACCTGTGATTTGCAGTATTCAGTTGGAAGTGACCAATATAGATGATAATGTGTGCACACACACACACACGCACACACATATATATTATATATATTCCAGAAAAGAAATTATAAATATTAAAAAGTCCTCCAGTGCTGTTTTTTTTCATTCAAAGACATGCCTCAACAAAAACCAGAGGCTATGGTTACCTGATATGATTTATTTAGATCAAAACGGTAGTTCGACTGTCGCAACCAATGGTAATTTTGTTCACCTAAATTGAATAAAATAATATATAATTATTCACCGTTTTGCTGTATCACAGCTCTTTAGTATGGCGACACAAGCACCTACACAGGCCCGAGATGGAACCGACAGCAATTGAGTTGATAATCAGTAGCTCTACCTAATAGGTCATGGGATCAGCGCTGGTGGCAATGATATTTTACAAACTCTCTCTCTCTCTCTTACAGTCTCATATATATATATATATATATATATATATATATATATATATATATATATATATACATACTAGCAAAAGTACCCGTCGTTGACTGGATTCAAAAACAGCCTACAGAAAATGGACTCTGATTTATGAAAGTATGATAGGTTATGAAAAGGAAGGGTTGTAAAGAGATAGCTTCGAATTTGAGGGTATCAAAACCAAAGCAAAATATGATGAAAGTAAAAATAAAATAGATAAACCCCATAATTTATTATACCATACCTGTTCACACTAAAACACTTATCACAATATTCTGTCGATCTATATTAAAAAACTTTGTTAAACTTTGTGACATATTTCCATTGTATGAAGGTCAGGCACGAACGAACACCCCATAATTTTATTATACCATATTTCTTCAAACTGAAACATAATTATCAAAGTATACTTACGCAGATAGATATGAAAAGTCTTTATTAAAGTTTGTGCCTATTTCCATTCTATGGAGGTCAGGCGCAAACGCAGGCCCCCACAATTTTATTATACTATCCCTATTTAAGTTAAAACATACTTATCAAAGTATTATTATGTACATCTATATCAAAAACACTTGTAAACGTTTTTTTTTTTTAATTTTGAAATTTTTTATTTCCATACTTTGTGGACCAGGCGTAAACGCAGACCCCACAATTTTAATGAACTACCGTTCTGCCAGATCAAACATACCCATTCCTGTGTCTCGATACATCTTCTATCATTATATGTAATTAGTTTTTTAAAATAGTCAACCATATAGGAGCCATTTCGTGACCAGACACACACACACAGCTTTATATTATAGATGTATATATATATATATATATATACATATACATATACACATATACATATACAGTGATGATCATATTTATTGGCACGGTAAAATAAAAGTTAAATTTTGTCTAATAAATTCTAAAAAAGGGATTAAATTAAAGAAAATAACAAAGTATATTATGTATTTTTAACTGGCCTTTCCGATGCAGCAATCGGATTTTAGAAAAAATAAATAACAAAGGAACAACAAGCATAATTGCAAAAAACCCTTGTTCAAAATTATTGGCACGATTTATTTAATAATCAATTGTATAGCCTTTGGCCTTGATTACCTTCCTCAGTCGCTTTTCATAGTTTACAACCAAGTTGTTGCACTCTTCAGTAGTAATTTTAGCCCACTCTTCCTGACAATAATCCTCCAATTGAATAAGATTCTTAGGCTTCCTTTGCATTACCCTCAATTTTAATGTTCTCCATAAATTTTCAATTGGATTAAGGTCTGGGCTTTGTGATGGCCACTCCAAAACATTAATATGATTGTCCTCAAGCCATTTCTTAGTCAGTTTAGCCGAATGCTTTGGGTCATTATCTTGCATGAACCACCAACGACGACCAAGTGAGAGCTCTTTAGCAGAGTCTTTCAGGTTTTCATCCAATATTTTAACATAATCTTCCTTTTTTATGCTACCTGTGACCTTAACAAGTCGCCCTGGTCCAGAGGCAGCAAAGGATCCCCAAAACATCAAACTGCCTCCACCGTGCTTCACTGTGGGTATGGTGTTCTTAGGCAGGAAAGCTTCGCCAGATTTTCTGTAAATATAAGACACTTTATTATGGCCAAATAACTCTATTTTCGTTTCGTCAGTCCATAGAACACGTTTCCAGAATGCAACATCTTTATCAATATGACGTTTTGCAAAGGCTAGCCTTGCTTTCAGGTGCATAGGCTTCAATAAGGGAGTCTTTCTCGGACGACATGCTTTTAAACCAGCTCTCTTCAAAACTCTACCAACTGTATGTCGAGATACATTCACTCCAGAGGTGCTCTGTTCATCAACAATCTCCCCAACAGAGATCCTTGGGTTTTGTTTTACTTGTCGAACAATTTTCCGTTCATCTCTTGGGGAAAGAATCCTTTTTCTCCCTCTACCCTCTAAACTCATAACGTGGCCTTGCGATTTGAACTTGTTTATTATGGCTCTAACAGTGGATTTGGGAAGGTTTAGCTTCTTTGAAATCTTATCATAGCCCTTCCCATTGGTATGGCATGCTACAACAAGCTTCCTGACGTCTTCGTTGTGTTCCTTAGTTTTAACCATGGCGATTGAAAATTATAATTTAGTCACTTATAATAGTTTAAATAAATCGCTATCTAAAAATTATCTGAAAAAAATTATTCACTGAATTAGCGTTAAACAAGCATAATATGGCTATAAAAAAGTTCAGAAAGCACGTAAACCGGAAATTGATTGATATTATACTGATACTAAAAGAAAAACAAAGCCGTGCCAATAATTTTGAACAAGGGTTTTTTGCAATTATGTTTGTTGTTCCTTTGTTATTTATTTTTTCTAAAATCCGATTGCTGCATCGGAAAGGCCAGTTAAAAATACATAATATACTTTGTTATTTTCTTTAATTTAATCCCTTTTTTAGAATTTATTAGACAAAATTTAACTTTTATTTTACCGTGCCAATAAATATGATCATCACTGTATATATATATATATATATATATATATATATATATATATATATATACATATACACATATATATATATATATACATACATATACATATACACATATATATATATATATATACATATACATATACACATATATATATACATATACATATACACACATATATATATACATATACATATACACATATATATATATATACATATACATATACACATATATATATATACATATACACATATATATATATACATATACATATACACATATATATATATACATATACATATACACATATATATATATACATATACACATATATATATATACATATACATATACATATACATATACACATATATATATATATACATATACATATACACATATATATATATATACATATACATATACACATATATATATATACATATACATATACACATATATATATATACATATACATATACACATATATATATATACATATACATATACACATATATATATATACATATATATATATATATATATATATATATATATATATATACACATATATATATATATATATATATATATATATATATATATATATCTCACTTTTTCATCTCCCTTTATGAACATTAAAGCCAGGATGTAATGTATTAAACCAACCATATGCTTGGAATCCTTATTTAAATTATAATCAAAATCCATGATATCATTTTCTTGTTAGAAAATGCTTAAAATTTAAGTCTTAAGCTTAAGAGGGCCTTAAGAAAAAAATTAAAGTTTAGGAAATTTTGCTTAATTAATGTCTAATGAATGAACAAAGTTAAATACAAATCTAAAATATTTGAAATTTCAAATTGCCTCTAAAAAAACTTGTAAAGATACTGAAATTTAAGAAATATTTATTAATTAATGTCTAATAACCTATTGTTTAAATTTGACAAAAATCGAAGTTGTCTGAATTTTCCCTGAAGGCCTCTTTTTTCTCGATTTGCATTAAAGTAAATTAAAGTTAATAGAGAGCAATTAGTCACTCTTACGTCGAACAGCTGTCATTAAAAATTCATGATAGCTTGATTAGTTTATGAGTGAATTCTGTAATACCAGCATATAAACATAACTAACTTTAGATATACAGAGATAGCAAGTAGTATAAAATCTATTAATATAATTAATAACATGATTTATTGCAAGGAAATTTAAAAAAATCATCTTTACTGTCAACCATGAAGATGGATCTGGACGGATCTGAAAGTACTTGGGTAAAAACGCAACTATGACATTTACATCAGCTAGTTTCTTACCAGTAACCATAAAACTAATGAGAAAACTAGAAAGGCTCAGAACCAAAATATGTAGACAGCAATTGTCTATATTATTTAATGAAACATACTCAGATTTTTTTTATATATTAGTGTTGGGACGATTAATCGGAATCAGAATCAAAAATCGGAACTTTCAGATATTATAACTGGTATTGGAAAACTTTGTGCCTATTTTCCGATATCAAAAACGATTCTTTTAATTATCTTTATGTGTTGGGTGTTGTTTTTGTTTAAAACTTTATTTGCCATGCCTCGTATCAATTATGAAATGATCAATATTTATTGATTTTTAAACCATCAGTAAAATTAAAATTTATAATCACTCCTACATGTGTATTTTTACGCTTGCACAAAATATATGCACATATTATATGGGTTTTTACAGTACCTGCCCTCTCAAAACATTTATATTTAGAAATTGAAAAAGAATCGGAATTGCTTAATTGTATCAGAATCAAGAAAAATATTGGAATCGTCCCATCACTAATATATATCTTTTCCAATCAAATATGGTGACATGCAACCGCTACCCCATGTGTGTTTTGAATTTAATATTTTTTTTTTTCGGGGGAGGGGGTGCCTACAAACACGACAATAAGTTTATTTTTTAAATTTTATCTCCATTTCTTTTTTATTTTCCAAATCATTTTCGAAAAAACAACTTTCCAATAGTTTTTTTTAAGGAACATACATTTGTATCTGAGGAGTTGTTTAGTGAACTTCTGCTATTCAACGAAATACGTGTAAGACATACTTCATAAAAAATAGATAAAAAATTATGAGTGCGAATTAAATACATCTTTTAGTTTTGGAATAATAACTAGTCATATATATATATATACTAGCAGAAGTACCCGTCGTTGACTGGGTTCAAAAACAGCCTACAGAAAATGGACTGTGATTGATGAAAGTATGATAGGTTATGAAAAGGAGGGGGGTAGTAAAGAGATAGGTCTTGATACTCAAAAATTTTACCCTAAGCAAAATATGATGAAAGTAAAGATAATTTTCGCGAAAATATATTTTTTATATTAACTTTGTTTCCATTCGTAGCCAAGAGTGACCAACAAAATGATGTTTCCTTACAAAGAGAAAATGTTATATGTATAATAATATAAATATACAAGAAATAAATGTTACCATAGTCAATAAAAGTTACTTTTATGGTAGAAAAATTCATTGGTTTGTATTTTTAAGTAGTTTGTAAAAAAATTTTTTTTTTGTTTTAATTCACGAACTGGTTAAAAAAAAAAAATCAAAATGGCAGCGACTTTGAAATGGAGAGCCCCGTTTTCAATTTGAAGGAAGGGCAACTGAGCATTATGTGTTAACAATTTAAGAGAATATTAATAAACATATTTTAATGTTTTCCGTTGTTTTGTGCTTGAAGAATATTCGATTATGGCATGTGTAGTTTATATAATAATTCATTTAAGTAGTTATCGCCTCAAATTTCGTTTTAATTTCTGTTCGCTGAAATTATTTCAAGTAAAGAGCATTAAAAACTATTTCAAAACAAAAAAAAAAACATGAACTGAACTTTTATTGACTATGGTAACATTTATTTCTTGTATATTTATTTTTTCGTGTAGTCGTTTATTGGCTTTTCTGCTAAACACTCTTACTAAATAATATCGACGAAATATCAAAACACACAAAGAAACAAAAAGTTTTGAAAAATAATGAAGCTTTACTTACTTTAGTAAAATAATCCGAAACAGCAAAATGGGATATTAAAAAAATAAACCCGTAATTACTTCCGTTTTTTAAAGCAAAGAATCGATATAAATATGAATAAGAAGAAAATGGCGCCCTTTTCAAGCAGAACAGCTTCGTTTCAATTTTACAGTATTGAACGGTGTAGTATTGCGATGTCGGATTCAGGGTTGTACTATTGTAATGTAAAGAACATGTAGAAAGGGTTGTAATCAACTGAATTCCTTCTAGTACACTGACAAAAAAAGTTTTAACAGATATATAAATAAAAATAAAAAGGTTATGTAAATGTTTTTAAAAAGACATGTAATTACGTGAGCAGGATTTTTTCCTTCTTTTGACACGATAACAAGTAACGTTCTTACTTTTTATTATTTATCTATTTTCGAAAGAGTGCCACGTGCAAGTGGAGAAGGAAGAAAACAGAGTTATGTAAAATTTGTGTCGAGAATTGTCTAAAATTCTGCTTTTATTTTTTGGCTTTCACTTTAATAAGAACGTGAATTTATGAAGTGAATTTATTCGACACAATATGATTTAACTAAAAAAAATAAATAAAAGCTAACGTGAATTAAGATTAAAGTTAAGGTGTTATTGTGGACCCTCACCCCTTTTAAAAAACCCTTGTTAAACTTTGTGACATGTTTATATTCTATGGAGGAACGAACACCCCATAATTTTATTATACCATATTTCTTCAAATTGAAACATAATTATCAAAGTATACTTACGCAAATAGATATAAAAAGTCTTTGTTAAAGTTTATGACTATTTCCTTTCTATGGAGGTCAGGCGCGAACGCAGACCCCACAATTTTATTATACCATTCCTATTTAAGTTAAAACATAGTTATCAAAGTATCGTTATGTACATCTATATCAAAAACCCTTGTAAACGTTTTTTTTTCATTTCCATACTTTGGGTGCCAGGCGCGAAACCAGACCCCACAATTTTTATGAACCACCGTTCTGCCAGATCAAATAGACCCATTCCTGATCCTCGATAAATCTTCTATCATTATATGTAATCAGTTTTTTAAAATAGTCAACCATATAGGAGCACATTCGTGACCACACACACACACACACACACACACACACACACACACACACACACACACACACACGTTCAGCTTTATATTATAGATATATAATAACTGTAGGTATTAAAAAATTATTATATTAATAATTATGTCAGCTCCTTTAAATACTCGGTTCTTATTGTTGAAATAGAAAGTCGGTCTACTAAACTCGCATGCATAGATGCTGCTGCTATAATCATTATATCACTATGGCCGGATGTTACGACATTTAAAAATTATATGTTAAAATGTCAACGATATGTCTCGCAGTTGAGATTGGCCGTGAGGTTTGTTCTTTGCTAATGGAGTCAGAGATGGCTTCGTGGCTGGGTTCGAATCTCCCAACCGGTGTCACTCTGCACTGATGATTTCCGAAAGGATGAAGCACTAGTGTTTGTAGGTATTAAAAAATTATATATATATATATATATATATATATATATATATGCGGGGGGGGGGGCATAGTTCTAAAAGTTGCTTAAAATAAAATTTTTATTTATATAGATTTAAAGTCGGTGGTTTGTTATATTCAAGTGCAACCAAGCAAGAAAACGTAAAGATGATAATGTATTGCCAAACTTTTAGTCACAAAATTTGCGCATCTAGTGTTAATACCACAAGAATATAAAGAGACCAAAAAGAAAAAATAAATTTAACACGGACAGTATCCTTGATAAAAGTATACCGAAAATTTGGACATTATATAGATTATAAAGATAAAAACTGATTTCATCATTTAATAAATAATTTAACATTTCTTGATTTTCAAAGATTTTCAATTTTAACATGACGAAATGTTTTCCAAGATGTGAAACACACTACTCATTTATAAGTTCTATGTGTATCTGGAAATAAAACAAATCACAATGACCGATCGGGTCAAGGTTTGGTAGGAAAATGCCAGCTCTAGTCTAGACTGTTCGAAATGGTGTTAAGTTGCCATCCAATAATCAATAATTAGGTAGGAAGGAACCGAAGAAGAGGAAAACATTAAGAAAACATTGAGCATTTAATAGTTATCTCCCCTTTGTTAGATAGTTAGGTGGGAGGAAAAGATGAAGATATTGATTGGTTGAGCATGATCACGTGTTAAAAGAGTGAGTATATCTGAAATAGTCAGAGTTGAGGTAATCAATTGGCCCTTAATAGTGGTGGTGGATATATGAAGGACGTTCTAAAAAGTATATATATATTTTTTTAACAAGGAAGTCATCACTTATCAAGGTCTGAAGGCCACTCGAGGATAAGGGTTAATGGATGTAAGGTGGTAGTTTAGAAATCGTTAATTATGTAGATTGGGTAGAATTTGATTATTTAAGCGGACGGCTCAACAAGAACTTATTTACATTGGACTTGAAGGCTACTATATTGCTATCAGCTGGGAAGCAGGCCAATTGAACAGTATTCCACAGGCGGGCAGTTTTAGGAAAGAAGCTTTGTTCATGGAATCTGCATTTAGAAATAAGCACATATAGAGAGTGGGGAAAATTGTTGATAGATGTTGTAGCTAGTAGAGTGTTTTTGTGAAAGTTTGGCTATGAGGGACCATAGATTATAGTTCAATTGAGCAATTTCCATGAAAATGATGATAAAGTAGAAACAGGCTCGCAACGTCTCTTGTGAGAAAGAGGTTACAGGGAAGAGAAAAGGGCATCACTTACTGGTTTCGAGCCGGTTTTGAACTCTTTCAAGACAAGATAGGCCGCGCTGAGTAGCTCCTACCCAGATGTGGTAACAACATTCCACTAAAGGACGTACTTGGCTCTTATACAGATAGAGAATTGCATCGGCAGTGAGATACCTACTAGAGTAGGACAATGATCTAATAATTTTTCCAGCAATCTTGGCAACAGATTTGATGTAGGTGTTCCATTTCAGATCAGGAGTGAAGGTCAGTTTCAGGAGCTTGTCAATACATGAAACTTCCCCGAGACAAGAGCCATTCATTTCAATTGGGGCCAGATGGGGGTCAGAACGATTATTATGAAAAGAAGTAATGCCTCCTATTTTTTTTTAAATTTTGTCTGAATGCATCAGAGGAGATTGAAAATAGCATTTTTATGATAAGTGAACTTCTGTATTCATGATCTCAATTTCATCTTTCTGTTGCAGATATTGACAGTATGAGACTTCAAAAGAACAACTCCTGTCATGAACGTATGTCAGAAGCAGAGATTCATCATTGAATTCCTCCATGTAGAAAAAATCGAATCAATCAACATTCACTGAACAACATTTACGAAACCGATGCAGCTGATGTCAGCACAGTTAAGAGATGAGCTTGTCGATTTCAGAGTTTCAACAGATGTGAGTGATAAAGTGCAAGGCAGACTTTTACGACCGAGGATCAGCATCAAAAGAGGCTGGCAAAAGGGCATTGAGAATGGTGGTGACTATGTGGAAGAATAAATTCTGGAGCACAAAAGGTCGCTCATTTTAATTGTACAACTCCTGTTTTCATAGCTCTTCAACATTTTAGTATTTTGAGTTAAAAACTAGGTCTTACTTTTGGAACAAACCCCGTATTTAGTTTATATTGGCTATATCAATAGTGCAATGTTAGATGTAAGTGAATTCAGTTCTTTAGAGGATGCAGAGGATTGATGAGATTATGATCAGGTGGATTTGTGGTAGGAGTCTGGATCAGTGTTAGTTCTCATGTTACAAAATTATGCTGGGTGATCAGAGAAAGCAAGATATTGAATAAGAATTATAACCCAGACGCTAATGATGTAGGCGAGGCATTAGATGTGCAACTGTGATTCTTTTGATAATTGCAAGGTTAAGTAATCTATAGTGATATGTAGTAAAATTTTACATCTAAAATAACAATAGTAGGTTTAAAAGTTCCAAAATTCACACTAGAATTGTCTGCAAGGATCCGTGGCATAATGGATAAAGTACTAGGTAAAATTAGTTCTAAATGACATTGCTCTGGAGGTTGAAGGATCAATTTTGAAATTCTGTGCAGATTCGAGTTCGACAGGTTACACCTGTAAAAGGTCAGAGGTTACATCGGCTGAAAAATTGTGAAAATAGCGCTTAATATGTGAGCAGTAGTCCGAAGAATCCAAATGATATAAGTGCAGAATTATGTCTCCAATCTAGAAGGGATCGGGAAACATCAGAATAGACTTAACAACTGAATCAAGCAATTTATATCTGACATGGAAACGACCCATGGTAAACACGTTCAATGTTGCACGTCTAATGAGCTGCATAGATGCAGATGGCAGGCCGACAAGTGGAAAATATTTAGCTAAGAGAAAGTGCCACACAATAAACAGTAACATCTTCTTGGATACAAGGTTCCATGCTGCAATTGTGAACCACTTGAGTCTTAGAATAATTAATATTTACTCTATGGTCAGTAAGTTTCTTATGGGCTACGCTGATCTAGCTCTTGCAGGAAAAATAGGCTTACCCTGAGACAATAAATATATATAGTTACATCTATACAACGATGTAGCAATTCGTAGCAGTTATGGCCTCAGAATCATGATGTGTACTTCTGTAACATACTTTTACCAATGCCCTTTTTGTTAACTATACCACTGTGTCTTAATTATTACTGGTCTGCTAAGCCACAACAAAGTTTTAATGTCCAATGATGAAGCAGCTTAGTCTTTTCAAGTTGGCTGACTTTGTAGTCTACCCTAAATTGCACCAGTACCTCTATATATTCCAGCAGAGTGGGGCTGAGAGGGGGGTCACTATGTATGTATCTGGCAAATTCTTAGATAGGTTGTGCATCAAATATATCTTCGATAAGTATCGATAATTGATAAATTTGATGAAAGCAGGAACAGGCGATTTTGACCAAAGATAAAATCTTATACATCACAAGTGCATTTGAGAAGTTTTATTACCACAGAAGCTGAAAGGCCCGACATATAACATCAACAGTAGATTCTTTGATATGACGGCGTGTTCGAAATGAATGTTTCTGTTTAGAGCACAATTGAATCATGATACTTGACTTTTGCATTTTAAACTTTAATTCAAGCCATTACATAAAAATAATTTTATAAAATCAGCAGATTTTCTGCAGTGCAATGTAGACTACAATGTGTTGTAAACTAAGTCACTACAGGGAGGTATGTGCAGCTTCTTCCTGGTGCACAGTGATGCGTCCCAAACTACAGGGTGGCCACAAAGTCACGCACCAATGTTAATATTTATTTTTTATTAATATAATTTTTTGATTTTATAATTTTTTATTTCAGATCAGACATGCCATTGACTACAGAGCAGCGCGTAGAAATAATTTTCTTATCTGGTCGTGATGGTGCAACCAACAGAAGTGTTGCTGAGCAATTCAACAGAAACCATCCTCATGAAAATGTGTCACACACTTCTGTCGGTCGCTTAATCAACAAATTCAGAGAAACTGGTAGCGTCGTTGACAAAAAGCGAAGATGGCGTCCAGGTTTATCTGCAGAGACACGGGCACAAGTGTTGGAAAAAATTGCAAGCAGTCCAAGGAAGTCAGTGCGAAGGCCAGCAGGTGAAATTGGTGTTCCTCGTTCAACGATGCAGAAAGTCCTCAAAGCAGAAAAGTTTCATCCTTACAAACTTCAAATTCTACACAAATTGTACGAGGATGATAGTGACAGACGTTTAGAAATGGCTGTATGGTTTCAGGTTCAACTCGAGGAAGATCCTAACTTTGTTAGGCGAAACATGTTATTTAGCGACGAGGCAAATTTTTATGTTAGTGGAGAGGTCAATCGGCAGAACTGCCGATACTATTCGCAAAACAATCCTCATTTTATGTTAGACAGCAAAGAACACAGCGGTCCCAAGATAATGGTTTGGTGTGGTTTGTGGCGCGACCATGCGTTGGGCACTTTCTTCTTCAATCAGACAGTTACTGGCGAAAGATACCTCAACATGTTGCAAAATGATTTGAAACCGCAGTTTGATTTACTTGGAGATGGCAGACCTACTTGGTTTATGCAAGACGGTGCCCCGCCGCATTATGCAACGATTGTGCGTGACTGGATCCATGAGAATTTCGAAAATTGGATTGGTCGAAGAGGTACGGTAGAGTGGTCGCTCAGGTCGCCTGACCTAAACCCCATGGACTTTTATTTCTGGGGATCACATTAAGCAAATTGTTTATTCAACGAAGATTCGTGATTTGGATCATCTGAAGAGTCGTATTATTGATGCTTGTCTTCGAATTGATGGTGATGCTGATTTACTGAATCATGTCTACAGGAACTTTGAATTTCATATTGGCTCGTGCATAACTGCAAACGGCGAACATATCGCGCAATTGTAATCCTTGTAAAGAACTTTGAATTTGAATAAATGTTACTACTATAACTTTTTTAATTTCTTAACTTTTTTAATTAACATTGGTGCGTGACTTTGTGGCCACCCTGTAGAGTAGGCAATCAATCGATTTGATTAAAAAATGGGTGAAATCACCGATTTCGGTGACAATAAAAAATATGGCAGTGTGAAACATTCGTTGATCATCATTCGATCTTGGGCAACGACAGGTTTCCTTACTAGTATGCTTATAAAATTGTAGATATACAAATGTTCACAGAAAATTTCGTGCTTTCAATTTTTTCATTTACAAAAATTTGTTCTTGTTTATAGTAAGCACTTACTAAATGGTGACCCTTCTATTTTCTCAATCTTTCGTTTATTTCCATTTTTATTTGCACGCATGCCTCATATATTATTTCCTTCCTTTGCTGAAGCATAACTTTTATAAACAATTTATATTAATCGTTGCTGTAGTTCTTGGCAATTAACCATTTTCCTCGAGTGGACTTCGGGCCTTGATAAGTGGTGACGTCCTTGTAAAATGAAAAGAACAAAATACCCAAAGACGCTATCGCTGTTCTTAATGGCCCAATTAAGGCCAGGGACCACGCAAGAAAAATCACGCATCGAATTCAGTTAAAGACAACAAGTGGGAAATCATAACCTGTGCAGTAAGCGCATACAAACCAGGTTTACAATTCTAAATGACGATGAAGAAAGATATGTTAAGGATCATGAAGTCGTCTTGGAATGGATACGCTAGCTATTAACAATTTCGGTGCCAAGGATATATATATATATATATATATATATATATATATATATATATATATATATATATATATATATATATATATATATAATAGACGGTTGCTTCAGTTTGTAAAAAAAAAGTACCTGGATAATTATTCATGAATTCTGGGGGTTAATTAAGCGACCCATTGGCAAGATTGGCATCGGTATTAGATTTTTTTTTTTTTTTTTTGATTAACCAAAGAACATCAACGATATAAAACGTGATACAATTTCATTGTATCAATCAATAAATATCCATTTTTGGATGCAGGCCAAGGTCAAAGGTCATGTAAAATGTCGTAACCCGAGTGGCTCGGCATTGATGATCAATCCATCAAAACTAGTTGATAATGAGGAAATGGAAAGATACGCGAAGTTTCGTTAATAATGATAGCCGAACGAAACTGACGCTTTGTCAAAGGAATTGTGTGAAATACATAATATAATATAAGAAGATAATTCGCTGGATTCCAAAGACAAGATTTTTTTGTTTGTAATTTGTTTAGTATATTCTTAAGTTTCATATTGAAGATCTGCTTCGTTTACAATCCACAAGCGAGTAAAATTATGCTTTTATCGCATATTTGGCCTGTTTACTATCCAGACATCAACACTAAGTTCAACGAAAAAGCTTTTTTTTTTAAACAATTTACACACATATGTATCAGTGAGAATGTGTGTGTGTGTGAGAGAGAGAGAGAGAGAGAGAGAGAGAGAGAGAGAGAGGACATTTCTCAATCTATATACTCAACAAATTCGGGATCTATCGACTTGAAATTTGTTATATAGAGCATTCAAAAATGTGGAAACCTTTTAATCGGTTTTCATCCGGAACAAAAGGGCTGCTAAGGGGTAAATATTGAAAAATTGGTACGTGGGGGTCGTTGGATTTTTATCTGTTTTCTAATTGTTCCACAAATGTGCATGCATGAATCGTTCACATGACAGATTCATTATGTTAAAAATAAGTAGGTTTGAAAACAATTTTTAAGGATCGTGGCAAGTTGATCTACTGGTTATCGTACTTGACTTGCTGTCCTTAGGTTTTGGTCTCGATCTCAGCCCAAGTATATTTTTTGTTTTACTTACAACAAATGAACTGTTTAGAAAAAAACATAATACTCCCTTCACATGTTTCAGTTCCTTTCCATTTTATTTTTTACTTCACTTTTTTTAAAAAGGAATTTAACGTTACGTTTAATATTTACGGTATTTCTGTTTATAATAAACTAGCAGGGCGCCCGGCGTTGCCTGAATGTAAAATACGCATAAATATTATATTTTGATTAATGCAGAATACTTATTTCTTATAAACAGAAATATCGTCGGTATTAAACGTAACGTTAAGTTCTTAAAATAACATGCAGTAAAAAAAATAAAATAAAATGGAAAGAAACTGAGGCATGTGCATGCGAGTATTATGCTTTTTCTAAACAATTCCTTGTAAGTAAAAAAAAAAAATAGTACTCAACCTGAGATCGAAACTAAAACCTAAAGACAGTGAGTCCAAGTACGATAACCATTAGATCAGTTTAACAGGATCTTGAAATGTGTTTTCAAACCTACTTATCCTTAACATAAGGAAGCCGTCATGTTTCTCGACCACACATGCGCAGTTGTGAAACAGTTGACAAACGGATAAAACTCTGATGATCTCCACGTATTAGTTTGCTAATTTTGACCTTTTAGCAGCTCTTTTTCTGGATGAAAACCGATTGAAAAGTTTTCCGCATATATGAATATTCTATATACCAAATTTCAAGTCTATAGATCAAACATTTGTTGAGTGTATAGGTTGAGAAGTGTTCTTACACGCACACACATTCTCACTTTTATAGATAAGAAATCTGCATTAATCAAAATATAATATTTATGCATATTTTATGACTGGAAAACGCCGGGAAGCCTCCTAATATATATATATATATATATATATATATATATATATATATATATATATATATATATATATATAAAAAAAATAAAACTTACAATAAGTTTACTAAGGTAATCAAAATGGTAAACTTAAAATATATTATAAATATTAAAGAGTTAATATTTACAAGTAAAATAAACTCAGCCAGATATAAAAAGCTCAATAAAACCGAAAAGGAAATAGAGCTTATAATATGAACAAATGATTAATAAAATATGTTAAAAGACATCTTGAAAAAGAGTTAAAAACATATTTAATTTTTAAAAAAGGAAGCACAAGATAAGTGGATAGTCCTTAATCCGCGGAGTTTCGAAGAAATACTCTCCTTCTCATCAGAGGGCAGGAATTAGCAAAATGCAGGATCGGATTTTGCATATAAAAGTATTTAATGAAACTACAAGTAAGTCAAAGATCTTACTTGGTTGTATATATATATGTATGTATATTTATAACAGACGCCCCATTTCTTGGACTTGGCCATTTGTTTGTTCTTCTGATCAGTTTTCTTAATTTAATTCTGAGATTTTCACGTGCATATCTAAGCTGACCTAATTATTCGCGCTTTTTGTCTGGGTCAGTTTGACCTTGCTTTTCAAATTTAAATTGTCACCGTTTTTCGGGGTTTTTTAAGCCTTAATTTTTTTGATTCATCCAGCCTTGACAGACGTGTTTCAAATATTATCTCTAGTACTTTTCTTTTAATGATTTGGAATTCATTCCATTTGCGCTTTTTTCCCAAGGAACTTTGCCTTTTGAATGATTTTGGACCATTTGGAATTTACCCAGTGGATTGAAATTTTAAATTCGACCGTTTTGGATTTTACCATTTTTGGATCTTTACCCTTCACCGGACTATCCATTCATGTGAAATCTTTTTATTATTTTTTTTTTGCCTCCTGTTCCCCTTACCTCACCCTTTTTTTTAACCAAGTAAGATCTTTGACTTACTTGTAGTTTCATTAAATACTTTTATATGCAAAATCCGATCCTGCATTTTGCTAATTCCTGCCCTCTGATGAGAAGGAGAGTATTTCTTCGAAATTCCGCGGATTAAGGACTATCCACTTATCTTGTGCTTCCTTTTTTAAAAATTAAATATGTTTTTAACTCTTTTTCAAGATGTCTTTTAACATATTTTATTAATCATTTGTTCATATATATATATATATATATATATATATATATATATATATATATAATAAACAACTAGCAACAGGCAGGTTTTATGAACAGATGAGATATCTTTTGAGGGCTAAAAAAAGGAAACAAAGTAATACCGTCAAAATCCAACCAGTAACTCATTGTTTAAACCCGATTTCGGTATTCTTTTTTCCCATTTTCTTGTCCGATGTGTACAAGTATTTATTTATCTCTTTTCAAGGAGGTTAAACAGGTGAGTTTGATAAAGGTCTGCATGGAATAAACCTGATTCGAACTTGCAGAGTTGAACATCAAAGTTTTCAGTCTGAAAAGTTTGCTAAAAAATGACGTAATGATGTTAACATTTGAGACGGTTCGAAATTCAGACTTTTAGTATTATAATAGATTTCATTCATGACTTTGTTGTAAACATTCAACAAAAACTTTTTGCATTTATTTATATAGATAAACATTAACATTTATAAATAGACTAGCAGGCCGGCGGGCGGGTGGGCGTTGCCCGGTCATAAAATATGCATAAATATTATATTTTAATTTGTGCAAATTTCTTATTATAGAGGCAATTATCTGTTGATTATTATCCAATATATAGTAATGATTTCAAAAGTTATAAAAAAACATTCCTTTGGCATCATCTGCTAGAATCGAAACTGGAATATTTCCAGCGTCTTAATCGTGATTTAGCTCCCCAGCGTCATTACCGTCTGAGTTACCAACATATGGATGCGCAAGATTAAGTAAGGATTTTGAGCTATAGAATGTTTAATTTTGTGCACGTATAAAACTAACAGCAGGAGTCATGTTTTATTCAACTTACCCTGCTATGGCCAACTGTTTTGTTTATTTTGACTCCTTAGCAGCAATTTTGTCTAATAAAACCTAAATCAAAATTGTGCTACGGATCCAAATACCATATATATAAAATTTCAATTCTGTAGACCAGAAATTCAGAGAGAAGTTTGGGAGAGACTTTTTGCGCACACACTGACAACACCACTTATATATATTTCCATGTGTTTGAACGTTTGTATCTTAAATTCTATGCAATTATGCAGAATGTAGAAACTGTGCATAAATAGAATTCAGTGCAATAGTGAAATGAAACCAATCATCTAAATAGAAATAAAAATTGAATAAGTAATTAATTAACGCAATGTAAAACAATAAAATTACAAACTAATGACACCAAACATTTGTTTATTACAATAGAAGAATGCGAGCATTAAAATTAATATGGTTAAGCTTAAACATGGAAAAGTAAAGGACTAGTTGTTTAGCCTGGAAAAGAAAAGGACAAGATATTCTAGTAAAAAATATAATAAATTTATAACTTTAAATATTGCAGCATTAAGAATTGATTATATAATGTTATAAATGGAATTAAAAATAATTCTTAATGCTGCAATATTTTCTTTGAAGCTACTGTGCCGATTTTCTACATTTCAAAACATTACAAATTATTTTAATTGAATATTAACATTGCTATAACACTATCTATGTTCAAAGCAGACACCAGTGACATGAACTATTAATATTTGATGTGCAGGGTTCGAGTTCCATCAAGCATACTAAACCACTTTACCTAATACTTTTAGTAAACGTATGAACCCATATATCTGTAACAGAGCATGGATGCGCATATGCAAATGCATACAAAATGGCATCACAGTAAGGAAAGAAAATACTAAAAAAGGCGATCATGTTAAGGATGTGAATGACGTTACAGCTGTAATGAGAAGTCACGCTTGATGGGAAAATAAGGAAATATTGTCATTGTCACAAAATTTTTTTAAAAAGTGCAGTTATTACTTGTCCTACATTCTAACGATATACTCTGTTACAACATGTTGGGTCTATGTGTGTAAAAGCGTGTACAACATTAAATATTCTCTCTCCAGATATCGATTAAATAGCAGGGTAAACTACACTCTCAAGCCTTGGATAGTAACAAATAAGATTCTTAAGTATTGGTTGGCCAATAAGTCGAGGCGAAGGAAAATTTACTTAACACCTATGGTTATCTCTACATTATTTTCAGCAGTTCAGAACTTCTTGTCACTGCACTCAAGTCATGCCAGTTCAGGAGAAGTGTGATTGACAAAAGCTTATAGTCGTTAAGTATTGCCAATGCAGATCCCAACTATAAAGCAAATATGGTTGCTAGCAACATAGTCCACTCATTGGAGTCTAAATGAAACCAGTAAACACATCAAGGAGTATCCAACACAGGAAAGTGTTTAAAACCTGCAGGATAATCCCTGATTGAAACGAACAGAATAATCCGTTAATGTACATAAAATGTTTTCATGGACGTCTGCATGGTTAAGATTTCCTTGAACCAATACATCTGACCGCTTTAATCCATTATTCAAAATGGAATTAATAAATAGATTATATTTCTTCATGTAATCTTTCCTGACATATTAGCTCATTGGCTGAAATAACCGTCGTTAATAATAGTCGTTTCATTTTCGAATGCATGAACTAGTGTCGGGACGATTAATTGAAATGGAAAATTAAAAAAAAAAAAAATCGAGACTTTTGCGGTTATCGGAATCGGAAAAATATTAGCCTAATTTCAGGTTCCAAAACCGATTATTTTGATTTTATTTATTTATTTATTTTTGCTTAAAACTCAATTTTCAATTCCTGGTACGAATGATAAAATGATCAATAGTTGTTGATCTTAAGCTATCAGTAAAACTAAAATCTACAGATTTAAATTTAGATAAAAAAAAATTAAAAAATAGCATCGGAAAAGATGACATGATAAAAATGGCACAGATCAAAAATAGTATCGGAAAAGATGACATGATAAAAATGGCACAGATCAAAAATAGCATCGGAAAAGATGACATGATAAAAATGGCAATGATCAAAAATGGCATCGGAAAAAGATGACGATAAAAATGGCAATGATCAAAAATAGCATTGGAAAAAGATGACATGATAAAAATGGCACAGATCAAAAATAGCATCGGAAAAGATGACATGATAAAAATGGCACAGATCAAAAATAGTATCGGAAAAGATGACATGATAAAAATGGCACAGATCAAAAATAGCATCGGAAAAGATGATATGATAAAAATGGCACAGATCAAAAATAGCATCGGAAAAGATGACATGATAAAAATGGCACGGATCAAAAATAGCATCGGAAAAGATGACATGATAAAAATGACACAGATAAAAAATATCATCGGAAAAGATGACATGATAAAAATGGCACAGATCAAAAATAGCATCGGAAAAGATGATATGATAAAAATTGCAATGATCAAAAATAGCATCGGAAAAAGATGACATGATAAAAATGGCACAGATCAAAAATAGCACTGGAAAAGATGACATGATAAAATGACACAGATCAAAAATAGCATCGGAAAAGATGATATGATAAAAATGGCACAGATCAAAAATAGCCAAAGTGAAAAATATAGATAAAAATCTCACAATGAGTTTATCAATATTTTGGATAAAATATCAAAAGACATTAAGTTTGTCAAATTAAAAAGAAAACTGTATCTATCTTATAAAGTAAAGGAGGACTCTCCACTAAATCAAATAAGATTTTACATTTTTAGGTGATTACGTGTGAACGCCCTGAAAAACAATTATTTTAGAATTTATTATCATATATGAATTCAATGTAAAATAACAACCTATTTCTGGACAAGTGTCTAACCGAATAGCGTTTTCAGGGCATGTGACCAAATTTTGAGGAGTTTAAAGGAGAAAAATATTGTGCCCTTTTTTAAGCAAGAGGATGAAAAAAAAACACCAACCCTAAATCCGAGTGGAACACAATCCTTAAAAAAAAAAAAAAAAAAAACTCTTCTTAACTCTACTGCTATCTCTAAGATTGGGTGTCCCTCCCTTAAGAAGCTAACACCTACTAATAAATAAATTTAACAATAAATAAGTTTTACGGAAATTATTTCATAATTTAAAACATTCTTTCTTCTCTATAGAAATCACCTTCCAGAGAATATTATTCAGAAAGTTAACATTTATGCTAATAGCACCCCACACTATTCTAGTATTGATGCTTGCCCGTCTTTCCCTGAATCAGTTGAAATATGCAGTTCATCTAGAAGTTGATTTAGGTTGTATTATGGATTGGGGTAAAAAATGGCTTGTTTCGTTTAATCCTGTTAAGACTCAGCTATTATCTTTGAATCTTGCGATTCTTATGGATGGCTCTGCTCTCGATGAGAAATCGACTCTAAAACGTCTTGGCCTTTATTTCTCATCAAATCTTTCTTGGAGTTCATCTATTAAATCCATTGCTCTTTTTTGCTTCCCATAAAATCAGTTCCCTCTATCGCTTTAAACACTTTATTTTCTATCTCCACAAATCTACTATCAAAGCATGTATTAAATACCGTCGTCATATTTAGGTTGATGAATCTGTGTCCCATTTAAAGGTTCTTGATAAATTGCAGAAACGTATCTGTAATCTGATTGGCCTCACACTTTCTTCTTCACTGTGATGTTGTTAGTCTCAGTCTTTTCTACGAATATTAGTATGGCTTGTGTTCCTCAGAATTGTCTGATCTATTTCTCTGCTCCCTTTGTTCCAGCTCGTTTGACTTGTTGGTTGGTTGTTTTTGTTTTATGGCATATCAACCCTTTTTAGATCATTTAATGCCGAATCCAGTGATTTTGAAGCAAAAGTTTTTAATAGAATATATTTGTTTTTGTTTTTTCAAGTCAGTTCCTATTTAATCCATAGTTGGGATCCTAACAGATACTACCACTCCGGGTCAGAGTGGACCTGGGAGCAATGACAATTAAGGGGTGGCTCCACACTCCCCAAAGCCCGCAAGCTGGGACCTCACCATCGGATATAGTTTAAGGTCATATCCAGGACCGTTGACTTGTTGGTCTAGAGGTCTTCATCGTTTTAATACTTCATTGTAATGCAGCTTCCTATTCCAGTAGCTTCTTTTTAAGGACTGAAAGCTTGTGAAACTCTTCCTGCTCATTGTTTTCCTTCTATCTACAGCCCTGGTCTTTTCAAGACTAAGGTCAATAGGTATCTTCTGTCTCTGCAATGTTCTTGTTCGCTCCATACATTAAGTGGCTTCATGCCTTGTCTCGAGCGATTCCCATAAAAAAGTCTATTAACTGAAAAGAGTGTGTCACATTTACTGCAGCAAAGCAGCGTCAAAGAATTTTATTAGTGCTTAAGTCTTCACAAGTTTCAGAAAATTTGAAGCACCTGGAAAATTCAGATACTTACGATTTCTTTATTAATTTATTTATTGCGGACTATTATCCTCATCTTTCTTCATTGTTGTTTCATGACGTTTCGACCAACTATTCCTCTGGCCTTCGTCAGGTGGTAACCGTGAGGGGATAGGAACTCAATCTCCTAACTGCATTCTCAGCAATTACTGCCATCCATAGTTGTTTTTTTGTTGTTTTTTTTATTACATCTTCACCCCAATCAAGGCACGCTGCCACTTTGATGTAGGGGACTACTATCAGGGACATAAGCTACAGGGGTACTATGTAGGGAGTTGGGCAGCAAGATGTCAGTCCACGTTACACTTGAACTTCTGCATGTAAGTACAGTTGGGGAAGTAGGGACTCGGAAGAGAATTCCAAAGTCTAGCGGTTCTGGGGAAGACACTACTGGAGTAGAAGGCTCTCTTACATCTAGGGATCTCTACTGTGTAGGGGTGTGTTTTAGCTACTTGTCCGGTTTGCCGGGGTATTTACATCAAGGGGGTACAAGTGCTTGCAGTTCAGAGAATTCACTGTTAAAGTACTTGTAGAACAGGCAGAGGGATGCAACATTTCGTCGATGGGACAGAGGCTGAAGCTTAGATGACAGTTCAGGACCTATCAGATTGGCGGCTTTGTTTTGAACTTTGTCTAGGAGCGAGAGACTAGAAACAGATTCACCAGCCCAAATATGACAACAATACTCCATACATGGGCGGACGGTGGTCTTATATAGGTACAGGATACTTTCGGGCATTAGTAGCTTTCTAGCACGGTAGAGAGAACCTACCTTCTTTGCAGCGGTCCTGGCAATACTCTCAATGTAATTGTTCCAACTCATGTTTCTTGTGAACATTAGGCCAAGGAATTTAAAAGATGTACTTTCAGATAAAGAGTCTTTGGCCATTGCTATTGGTGATAGAGAAGGTTTCTTGTAATTATTGAAGGAAATAAGTTTAGTCTTGGCAGCATTGAATGTGACCATCCATTTATGTGTCTATTCCATTACAAATCGGAGGTCATCCTCTAGTGTTTCTACCATTTCTTTAGATATGTGTTAATTTGTTTTCCTGTTGTGTCTGTTATAGAGCATGGTGTCATCAGCATATATACCCATCTCACAGACAATTTTGTCAGGGAGGTCATTTATGAATATTAGGGATAATAGACGTCCAAGCATAGACCCTTGAGGCACTCCTGCATTTATATCATATTGTTTAGATGTATGACTGTCGAGGACAACCTGTATTTTTCTCTTATCTAAGAAGGATTTAATTATGTTAAGTATTTTTCCAGTGATACCGTATGATCTGATTTTCCTGAGAAGACCTTCATGCCATACCCTGTCAAAAGTCTTAGATATATCTAGAGCTACCGCTCTACCCTCCCCTGCTTTGTCCAGTGAATGGTATATACGTTCAGAGATTACAGTTAGGATGTCTGCTGTGGGACAGGCTTGCCTAAATCTATATTGTTGGTCAGTCCGAAGTTTAGCATCTGTAAGGTGATGGACTAGAGCTTGTTTAATTATGGTCTCAAATATTTTGTCGAAAAATGGAAGGAGGCTAATGGGGCGATAATACACTGGGTCAGTTCTTTCGCCAGAATTCTTGAAAACTGGTACCACAGAAGCAGTTTTCCAGCAGGCAGAAAAGCAAGATTCATTAAGGCATTTGTTGTAAAGTTTGGAGAGAACTGGAGCTACTTCGGCGAAGCATTTTTTTAATAGCACAGCTGGGATGAGATCAGGTCTATATGCTTTTGCAGTGTCAAGATTTCTCATGATAGCATGCACCTGAGCAGAGGTGATTTGTTGTCGTCTCACCACGTATTTTTGGCCAAGTAAGCCTCTGGCTAGCTTTGGGTAGGATTGAAACCGCTATCTTCAAACAATTCTCACCTAGAACAGTAGAGATTCAACGTCTCTATCCACTGCACCATGGCCAGAGGAATGGTTGGCTGAAACGTCATGAAACAACAGCTAAAAAAGATGAGGATAGTAGTCTGCAATAAATAAATTAATAAATAATATTCATCTCAATAATGAATTCCAATTACGATTTCTATTACATTTTTTTCAATAGGTATTATACATCAATTAATAAATATTCCTCAAAATTCAATTTCTTTGAAGTATTTTACAGGGTTTTTAAGATATCAGATGGTCATAACCTTGATTTGAAATTTAGAATACATGAGATTTGCATTGAATCTGATTCAGAGTTATTAGACAGTAATTAAGCAAGATTTGGTTATAGTAAGCTAACGTACTTCCTAATTTTCTGTGGAGTGCTACCGGAAGCGGTGGCAAGGCAAACTAGTTCCTTCACTTTTATTGTTCTTCAGTATTTCTATTGTGAAGCGATTTATTGAAATAAAATATAAGAAAAGGACATTATTGAAAAATGTGCAATAAAAATTAACAAAATTATACAGATGAAAATAACACAGTCAGTCTTTTATTTGCACTTTTAATAACAAGATCTTTTCAATTAAAATATTTATTTTATTTGAAATTTTATAAGAAATACGTTTGCGAAATTATAAAAATAAGTATTTTGTTTAATTTAAAAAAATAAGCTTTTTATTTGAATTCATATAATACATTTATATTTATGAATGAACGTATAAAAATAAAATCATTGAAATTAAAATAACAAATGAAATTATTGAAATCAAAAGAACAAAATTTCAAATATCATAAAAAAGTATCCAATTCAGGAACTGATTTCTCTCATCACCACTTCCGGTAGAGTTCTGCAATAAATTAGGAAGCACGTTAGCTGACTATAACCTTTTAATTTCAATTTTTTCATAAACTCCTTTAGACATTTCCTAGACTCAAAATCAAGTAAGGGATTTTGATCAAAATTGGAATAAGAATTGCAGAAATGAGATTAAGTAGCATTATATCTCGATTTTAATCTATGTAAAGGGACATGAAAGTCGTGCAAAATATTGTTTCTGGAATCCATTTTACTTGGGACGGGTATTTATTTTCCATTCGTGCAATAATAGATATCTATATGCTTCCGTATCTATTTCTATCTCTAGATCGATCTTTAGAAAAGTCCAATGATGTCTTCGCAAATTCATCTTCTGTAGTTTTTTTTTTTGTTTATTTTTTTAATTTTTATTTTATTTTTTAATTAATTATACCTTCAGTTTGAATGATTAGGAGATTTTGTTAAATTTGAGAAATGAAGGATTTTAAAATTGTTCTTTTTAATGATATAAAAATCGATTTTCAAAATTGGAATCATTTTAATGTACTCTGAATCTCCGATATTGAGTAATGAATGAGGTTGAGGAAAGGGGAAAGAGAGATTTCGAGAGACAGACAGACATTGAGAAAAAGAGAGAGGGAGACAGATATTCAGAAAGAGACAGACATTGAGAAAGAGTAGAGAGAAACAGAGATTGAGAAAGAGTAGAGAGAAGGGGGGATGAGAAACAGAGAAGATGAGAAAGCGAGAGACAGAGAGATTGAGAAAGCGAGAGACAGAGAGATTGAGAAAGCGAGAGAGAGAAAAACAGATTGAGAAAGAGAGAGAGAGAGAAAAACAGATTGAGAAAGAGAGAGAGAAAAACAGATTGAGAAAGAGAGAGAGAAAAACAGATTGAGAGAGAGAGAGAGAGAGAGAGAGAGAGAGAGAGAGAGAGAGAGAGAGAGAGAGAGAAACCGAGATTGAGAAAGAGAGCAAAAAAAAAAAAAAGATTGAGAGAGCGAGAGACAGAGATTGAGAGAGAAATAAGTGTTAGATGGATAGTTTTCGACCCAGAAAACAGCAATTTTCCCTCCTTTGTCAGAAACATCCCCCATGGAATGTGGGGAATAATGCGAAAAATAACAATTTCTGCTGACGTTCATTAAGAATAACAAAAATAAAATAACAGGACGAAAACAACCAAACCCTTTGCATAGAATAAAGATTAATTTGAAACATCATAAGGCTCATTCAATTTTAACAAAGATTCAAAATTTTTTTAAAAAAGGCACCTGAAAAAAGTTCGAGGCTACATCGACCGAAACATTGTGAGAATAACCCCCAAAATACGAATAGTTGTACAAATAATAGTTTTGGATTTCTTGATCATCCTATAAAATATTTTATTTTTTTACCTTTAACTTTGAATTGCTAAAACGATTTATCACCTATGAAAAAAAAAAATTATTATCACTTCATAGAGACTCCGCCTCCCCTCATAATAGGGAATAATTTGATATCTATTTAGCATAAAATGGGAAAAATGGTACCTATGTTGAAAATTCTGAAAAAAGCGTCTGCCAATAATAGAATTATGGCTAAAGACAGATTGAACTATCAAAAAGGTGGACTATTTTGTGTTAAGCTTACGTAGCAAATGTCCGTGCCCCCTTCTAAAAATTGAACAAGTAATTTTTCTAATTTTTTAATTTCTAATAACAATATTATTTTTTTTTTGTTGTTAATTAGAAATAGTTATTTTCTTTTTTTTAATAGAAATCGCTCCAGACATAGCATGAAGCCACTTAATGCAAGAAATTAAAAATAAAAATACTTAAAAATGAAAGAACAGCTAACGATAAGTGTAGGATTGACCAGTTCCGTCCCCCAAAATCAATTCTTCCTTCCTCCGTCTTTGTCAGAAACATTGATCATGGAATGTGAGGATTAAAGGACAAAATAAGGGAAGAGTTACAAGGACGTCGACCCAGGTGCACTTTCTACTTCCAAAGATTTTAGGGAAAGGGCACGTGTCATGTATGAATATTCAACAAGCCATATTATAATTTGACATGCGCGCTTATTGTTGTTCTAACGCCATCTTTTTTTTATGGATCGTCATCTATATTCACTGCGTGAAAACATGATTCAGTTTTGGTCATCTTCATTCTATGCACTGTTTACGCCGACTGTCTTCCGACACTGTACAGTGATTGAAGTAATCTACCACTCCTAGTACTCCTGTTACTACTCGCACAACCAGTAACAACGTAACCTTGCACTTATGAATGACATTTATGTTGGTTGTTGTCGTTGTTGTTGTCGCTGTTGTTGTTGTTGGGATGAAGTGGTTCCGTCATTTGTTTTACCTTTCAAGTCTCCACATTATTTGGATTCTACAGACAATTGTTCTCATCTTGAGTGTTACTTTCACAACGTTATAGTCGATGTAACCTCCGGCCTTCTTCAGGTTTATCTAGTCGAACTTTGGAATTTTCCTATTAAACTCCAGAGTTTGCATGTAATTTCAAATGGAACCCTTGATTTTATCTACGGGGTAGCATGCTTCTGTTCCGTCAGCCATAACAGGGTAGAAGTCCTAAGTAATTTGCTATTGTATTTTGGGTCTCGCCCGCGCTGAGGATTGAACCTTCAACCTTCAGAAGAGTAACTTTTACAACTGAATTTTACCAAATACTCTTTTCACTGTGCAACGGATCTTTGCAGAAAGATTCCCGAGTTCGACAAGATAACCTGAAGAATATCGGGGGTTACATTGGCCGAAATGATTTGAAAAAAAAAACACAAAAAAAAAACACTCAAGATGAGAACAGTAGTCCGAAGAATCCAAATAAATCGAATAATCAATCCTCATCTAAAAAGTTCAGGAAACTTGTAAGAAAGAATACACGTGGGGTGTGTCGGTAATAGTCTGTCAGTGATTAGAAATGATGTGGGTAGCTGCTAGAAAGTAAGTGGGGGTAAAAAATGAAACAAGGTTAGAAAAGATGACAACTATAAAAGAAATTAAAAATATATATATATAAATGTAAAAGTGTGGTGAAGAGGATGCAGTTAAGGACGGAAAGGGGAAAAATGACAAGGATGTTGAATTACCTTCTTTTAGCACATTTCGTAAAATCTCAAAGTTTTCAGTTCGATGTTAGATACCACTGAGTCATTTTTTTTGTTTTTTATATTTTCGCATTTTCAAAACATTCACTCTCATAATGGAAAGAATCGGTTGTTCTCTGATCAATTCATGGTTTTAGACGCAAAAAAAAAGGCTAACGAAAAAAAGGGGAATAGGTTAACATAAAAGGAAGTAGACTAATATAACAATGGAGAGAAAGGAGACTAAGGAAAATAAAGTGATGGGAAAAGAAGCCTAAGGAGAGAATGTAGGAGCTTGAGGAGTGGCTCCTAAAGAGAAAGTGCAAAGGAGCTAACGAAAGAGAGAGAGAGAGAGAGAGAGAGAGAGAGAGAGAGAGAGAGAGAGAGAGAGAAAGAAAAGGCAGGGAAGGGGGCTAACAAGAACGAGAACGGGGGGGGCGCTAATGAGAGAACACGGAAAAAGGCTAACGAGAGAATAGGGGAAAAGGCTAAAGAGAGAACAGGGGAAAGCCAACGAGAGAATAGGGGGGAAGGCTAAAGAGAGAATAGGGGGGAGGGAAGGCTAAAGAGAGAATAGAGGGGAAGGCTAAAGAGAGAATGGGGGGGGGAGGCTAAAGAGAGAATAGGGGGAAGGCTAACGATGAAAGGAGAAAAGCACGAGGAAAAGATGCTGAAAGGTAGGAAAAAAGGCGACGAGTCAAGAAAGAAAGATTTTGTTATGGAGAAATTAGAGGAAACCGGATATAGAATGAGAAGTGGTAAAAAGCAAAGAAAAACGAGTTAAAAAAAAAATCGAGGAAGTGTTGGAAAAAAAAATCATTAATTGCAAAGAAACGGAAAGCAATCAACAATAAAGAAGTTTGTGGAAACGTTCTCGGAAATAGAACATCCTTGGAAAATGCGGCACGAGCTTGGAATCAGAGAAACATAGAATCATGTTGTACACATCAGACAAACGATCAGACAATATGTGCAGGCATGTCAATGGTTGTAAACTATGGCGAAGCTATGTGTATGAAAGCAAATCATATATATATATATCTATAGAAAGTTAGCTAAGTTTATATATCTGTATGCACAGTTTCCACTCCTAAACTAATCCACATTATGAACTTTATAGGACAGCGGTTAAACGTAAGCTGTGGTAATGTGGTATACATTTAGTTTTATACAAAGAGGGTAAATGAAAATTTTGACAGTCCCAATTTTTGTAAAATTTTAACAGTTATTAGACATTGACTAATAAATATTCAACAAATTTCATGCATTTTACAGAGTTTCGATATGCCATAATATGAGTACAACCTCTCATTTAAAAATTCAAATATTTCAGATTTGCATTAAAATTTGATCGTATTCATTAGACATAATTAAGCAATATTCTATAATTTCATTTTACGACCTCATAAATTATATGCATATATAAATAGAAAAAGATGGAAAGATGGTGATTAATAAAATAGAGTTCATCAAACGCATTCAATTTGCATATCTTGCCATGGGAATGCTACTTGAAGTATAACAAACCAACAGAAATTCTATTTCAAGCTTAAGCATGTAGATCAAGAAAAATACTTTTTGAAACTTAAGTGTGACCAACAAATGAACAGAACATCCGGAAGAGATGCTTGGATTCATCTAAAATAAGCCACCATTC